>NW_026652299.1:28461370-28623135 GCF_009828535.3 Hylobates moloch
CCTGACCCCCAACAAAGGGTCAGCGTGGAAACCTCCTCACCACAGACAGCTGCCTCCCAAAGTGTTGGGATTACATACAGGCGTGAGCCACCGCACCTGGCCTAAATTCATTTCTGGGTTATAAATTGATAGTTGTAAATGTATTTACATTTCAGAACACTGAAAATCAATACACCCACAAAAATTTGTATATTAATATTTTAACAGTATTAATATTAGCCAAAAGTGGAAATACTCCAAGTATTCATCAATTGATAAATGTATAGACAAAATGTATTTCTAAACAGTACTCTATATATGGCCTTAAAAAGGATGAAATACTGATACATGCAATTACATGGGTGAGCCTTAAAAATATTATGTTATGTGAAGGAAGTCAGACATAAAAGGCCACATATTGTATGATTCCATTTACATGAAATATCTAGAATAAGAAAACCCAGAGAGACAGAAAGTTGATTGATGTTGCCAGGGGCTCACATGAACAGAGACTGGAGAATGAATACTAATGGTTATGTGCTTTATTGTGGAAATATGAAATATTCTTAAATGAGATATTTATTGGTCAAGGTTATGTAACTTTGTGGATATACTAAAAACCACTAAACTCACATTTTAAAAGGTGAGTTTTATAGTACATGAATTATATGTCAAAATATCATATAAAGTATTATAGTATTAATAATAGCTAACAGCATTCTAATTGCTTTTTATCTTTTAATTCTTTGAATTATAAAAACCCTATAAAGTAGGTACTATTGTTAGCCTGTTTTACAAATAAGAAAATAGAGAATTGTATAGTTTCATTAACTTCTCTAAGGTCACTTAAATACTTACACCAAGTGGGGAATTAGGAATTAAATTTAGGCAATCTGGTTTAAAAGCCTGAGGTTTTAACACCTATGCTACACTGTAAATGATTCTCTTCATTTCTGCACCCATAATGTGAAATTAATATAATATAATTGACTAGACGATCTTTACGGTCTTTTCCAGTACTATGATACTAATAGGTGATGACACAGTTAACCAAATGTAAAAGCAGGTCTGTGGTGGGAATAAAAAGAGAACTACTTTGAAATAAAGTGAGAAAAGGATATATTGCGATATATTGCCGTTGCTAAGAGAATGGTGTGCTATCATATGAAAGCTCAGGCACTTGAATCATGGTGGCCAGGATTCAAACAAGGTTCATTCACCTTCTAGCACGGTGAGTGGAGCCAATGGCTTAACTTTAAAACTTTGGTTTCCTCATACATAGAACACAAAGAGTTATGCTTCATAATAACACTTCATAATATGTAAGATTAAATAAAGTGATGTAAATAAAGACCTCAGCGTTTAGTAAGTGCACCGTAGTTGTTAATACTCTATTCTGCCACATTTGTCAGTAAAATGTTAAGCTCCACACTTTCCTCGTTTTCCACCTCTGGCTGTTCATCCCTTTTCTTTTCTTTTTCCCATTCCTTCTTCCTATTTTTTTGACAAGTTTAGTTCAAATGGCCCAGAACTCAGCCCTGAGATCTCTTTGTTTGCCTAAATTTTCTCCTTTTACTTTGACTGGACCGAAACCTGTTTCTCTATACGAGACAATTCCTCTTACCTCATGCTTGTAGATTCAACAGCATCCTGCACTAATAAGCCTGACTTCACAGCTTTCACCATCTCAGTTAATGAGTTGAACTGCTTTGGCCAAAACTCTGGAGTCATTCTAATCTTCAGTCTCTCTCAAGCCCTACATTAGCTCCATTAGTGAGTCATGTTGGCTTTTGTTTCTGAATAAATCCAGAACACAACTACCTCTTACCGCTTGTACTGCCACCACTCATGTCCCAGCCATCATCCTGTCTCATTTGTCTTGTCATAGACATCTTCTAACCCATCTTCCTGCTTTTTCCTTGGCCTTATTCATTCAAGGTTTTACCACGATAGGCAAAGTCTTTCTACTGAAGCATATGTTACCTAAGTTATTTTTTTGATTAAAAAACTATGATGCCCCTCAGTCTTACCAAAAATAACATCTGAAGGCTTTGCAATGCCATACAAAATCTGGCCCCATTACCTGTGTGATCTCACCTCCTAATACTCTCCCTTTTGTTCACTTTTCTCCAGTCCTCCACTCCTTACTGGATTGCTTCTCTTCCTTGTCTCAAATCCCTCAACTTTACTGGTGTTTTCCAGTAAAGTATGATTATTTCAATATTGTTTATATTAACCTGGGAAAGCTCTAGTCAAGATATAGAGGCAAATATGTATAATATAAGAAAAGACAAACATTAGTTTTGTTGTTAGTTAATATTTTTTATTATTCTGGTGTTTGGAGGGAGAGAGATACTTATAGATACAATCCATATGTGAAACTGATTTTACATCTGATTCTCCAATTTATTTTTAATATATATACACAAATGGTCTTATGGAAGAAAAATAAAACCTTTCTGATGCAGTGAGAACAGTACATATTATGATTTGTTGGATAGAACCCTTCGCTAAGATCTAGAAGTAATCACCCCCAAGGCATAGATTTATAATCTATATATCTTGGAGGGTGTAAAGTGTTTTCTTTAGTATAAATCTGTTCTAGATTCCATCTGTTGAAGTAATCAAAGTGAGATCCAGGTTTTGACACAGCAAAATTGTAAGCTATTAGCCTATCAATTTGAGGGGCATCAATTGAAACATGTTATACTTTTTTCCATTCTAGGCATAAGTAAAAACTGTACTTGATTTTACTTTCTTCATTTCCACAAATATAAAATAGAAGATAAGGAGGAGGTGTGTGATAATCCTGGTGCTTAACTCCCAGGGGCTTGGTACACATCCCAGGAGTAAGGAGGAACAGGAAGTTCTTCAGTCATGTAGAGTGAGTGATACGCTATGTCTACATAGAGGAAGCCTTAATGGAATTAATATTATGTGCGTCCTCTCAAACTGCCTGCCAGAAGATAAAAAGTTATTGGAAACTCTACAACTCTACAAAGTTTTAGTCTGAATGCTCAATATTTACTAAACAAATAAGTAAGCAAACAAACAAAGGAAACAGCCATATTAAACAACAGAACCAAAAGAGAACAGATTCACAGATGACCCATAAATTGGAGTTATCAGACATGATATTAAAATAACCATAATTAATATGATAAAATAGATGGAAAGATGGCTAAAAAAATTGTAATTTATATAAAGCAAACACGAAAATCTTAGGATTGTTTAAATAAGTACTGTATTAGATGGGTACAACTGCAGATTGGGCATTATAGAATAGAGGATTCATGAGTAAAAAATCGATTGACAGGAAAGAATCAAGACTGAAACACTGATAAAAAATTGAAAATACATAAGGGAGAGTGTGAAAAGATCTTAAAGGCATGTAATTAGCTTATCAGGAAGAGAGGAGAGAGAAAGGGAGATTGGGAAAGAAACAGTATTTGAAAAGATGATGGTCAAGAATTTTTTAAGTTGATGAATGATATGAAGAAGGGCTACCAGAGCAAATGGGATAGATACAAACCAAATAAATAAATAAGTACAACTTTTAACATGTAATAAAAAATAAAAGATGTCCAATGAGAAAGCGAAAACCTTAAAAGTATCTAGAGAAGAAAAGACATACCTCCTTAAAAGCAATAATGAAATGACAGCTAATTCCTCAGAAGAAAAGATGAAAGCCCAGAGATAATGGAATAGCATTTAAACTATTGATTTTTTTCCACATTTTGAAGCTTTTCTTAAAGATATTCCCCAAAAGCTAGTTAGATAATAATTAGATAATGATTACATATAGAGAAAGAAGAAATGCCTCAGATGGATTGAGTTCATTAGACTAATCCTCAAAAATAAAAATGTTCTGAGAAAATAAGCCACAGAATAGGCACTACCTAAACTTAAGCAAAGAATAGAAAGGCAAGAAATCACTAAAAACTGGATTCAGTGACAGTATATAAAGTGTCACAATCCCACATAGAATAAGCACATATTAACACACTTTTTGAAGATGCATTGCTTATATATTTTGGACATGTTATATGCCCATTTCTTTCTCCCTAGCTCTTGTTACCTTCAATTAAAAGGTTTTAGTTTTTCTCATCTGCAGCCTTAGGACAATGAGCCTTAATTAATTTTTGGCTGTGTACCTGTTTCTTTACCTATGCTTTGCATAATGTAACTTCCTGTTCTTCTGTTTAATGAGAATAGCTCTATGGGACTGTGGCTCTCTACCTCTTCTCCCTTCCATCCCAGTTGTCTATGTCTGTGTTCTCCTTGTGAGCTGCATCTTTCAGTGGATCAATTAACTTTCTGAGATGTGGTGGGCAGGAGGCACTTTAAGCCTCTTTTGGCTTGACGAACCCCTTGTGCATTCAATTCGAACCAAAAATAGATGGCTCCACTTCTCTTACTGACTGCTTCTTGGTACAACATTAAACACTGGCCTAGCAGCAACACTTAAGATCACCATCGTCTAACCACTATTTGCTTCAGAAGAGCCTTCAAAAGTGGGAAAGAAATAGTAAAGAAAGGAAGGTAATAAAAAGAGAGGGATTCTATTAGAAATTGATGAACAAGAGATGGGAACACTCGTTTATGAAGTTTAATCATTACAAGTTTTATTGACAATCTATTGTTACAGTGCACTGTTCTAATCACAAGAAGTCAGTAAACTAGATGTTTAGATGTGATCTCTGATTGTCTTATCTAAATAGCAAGTGAATGACCTGGATTCAAAACACAAGACTACTTGCACTGAAAACATTTTTCTCTAATATCAAAATGACTATAATACAAAGTGTCCAATTTTTTTATCCTCTACAGTATCTTGGTAGATATTGTGGGTTTGATTTCAAACCATTGCAATAAAGCGAATGTCACAATAAGCAAGTCACAAAAAATTTTGGTTTCCCAGTGTATATAAACGTTATACTTATACCATACTGTAATCTATTTAAAGTGTGCAATATAGCATTGTGTCTAAAAAACAACGTACATACAAACATTAATTTAAAAATACTTTCTGTGTATGGTGGCTCACACCTGTAATTACAGCATTTTGGGAGGCTGAGGCGGGCAGACCATAAGGTAAGGTGTTCAAGACAAGCCTGGCCAACATGGTGAAACCCCATCTCTACTAAAAATACAAAAATTAGCCAGGGGTAGTGCCAGGTGCCTGTAAGCCCAGCTACTCAGGAAGCTGAGGCAGGAGAATTGCTTGAACCCAGGAGTCGGAGTTTGCAGTGAGCCGAGATCATACCACTGCACTCCATCCTGGGCAACAGAGCAACACTACAACTTGAAAAAAAATACTTCATTGCTAAAAAATGCTGAAACAGAGATATGAAGTGAGCACATGCTATTGGAAAAGTGGCAATAGTAGACTTCCTTAATTCAGGCTTGCCATAAACCTTCAGTTTATAAAAAAATGCACAATATCTGAAATGCACTAAGGCAAAGTGCAATAAAATGATGTATGCCTGCATATTTCTGTATCCTATTTCTAATAAACATATATACATTAGCAACACTTCTATAGACTCTGTCTTTTAAACAATGTATTAAAAGATAAAGCTTAACATTGCTGTCAGCATGTGTGTCTTCAAATTAGTAAATTTGGTGTTATGTTGAATTATAGTAGATACCCAACTTTAGTTTTAATTAAGTCATCTGTGATAACATATGTAGCAGGTGATTTGTTTTTCTTCCTAATTCTAGAGAATTATTTTCAACACAACATAACTACAAAGTCTGGGATATTATGATTGTATTTTTTCCACTAGCTATGTATCTAATTATATTTTGTATACATTTTCAACACCTTACCAGTGTTTTTGACCTAGCACACACACTTCTCAATCCAGTATGGTACTTGCAATTTCTCACATAACTTCATGGAGCTCCAAGAGGGTAAATTCTATATCTCCAAGGCCCACACATTGTCTGATATACAGAAAACATCTGGCAAATAGAACTAACTAGTTCCGTGATGTTTTCCTTATTTACTAAGCCCTATGTAGTAACTCAAAAGTTTTTTAAGAGCTGACCAAAATCTTGGCCAACTTTAATTCTAATTATTTTAAAACAAGAAATGAAGACAAATTTTATGGCACATGAGAGTTCAGTCTGAGGTTATGTACATTTCCATTGCCCTTTGTCCTTTAATCAAATGATAATAAACAATAATCAGATAATACCCACAATAAACCTAGCCATCTGTTACCGGAAAGAGGTTCTGATCCAGACCCCAAGAGAGGGTTCCTGGATCTCACACAAGAAAGAATTCAGGGCGAGTCCACAGAGTAAAGTGAAAGCAAGTTTATTAAGAAAGTAAAGGAATAAAATAATGGCTACTCCATAGGCAGAGCAGCAGCTTGAGCTGTTGGCCTAAGAATATTTACGGTTATTTCTTGATCATATGCTAAACAAGGGGTGCATTATTCATGAGTTTTCCAGAAAAGGGGTGGGCAGTTCCCAGAACTGCGGGTTCCTTCCCTTTTTACACCCCACTGGGTAACTGCCTGACGTTGGCATGGCATTTGTAAACTGTCATGACACCGTTGGGAGTGTCTTCTAGCGTGCAAATGTATTATAATTGGCATATAATGAGCAGTCAGGATGACCAGGGGTCACTCTCATCACCATCCTGGTTTTGGTGGGTTTTGGCTGGCTTCTTTACTGCAACCTGTTTTTTCAGCAAGGTCTTTATAATGTGTATCTTGGGCTGACCTCCTATCTCATCCTGTAACTTAGAATACTTAACCTGCTGGGAATGCAGCCCAGTAGGTCTCAGTCTTATTTTACCCAGCCCCTATTCAAGATGGAGTTGCTCTGGGTTAAATTCCTTTCTGACACTTCCATTGACGTATTTTAGCCTTTTGCTTTCTGAAGGTTTTGTTTTGTTTCCCAAAAGTCTGAGACGTTCTTGGCTACAAGTTTCAGAGATAAATAAAGAAAAAAAATTTCTCTTTCACACTGAAGAAATGCTTCAAAGCACAGCATTCAAAAGCTAACCCAACCCACTTTAGGTAGAAACAATTTGTTTTGTTAAGTTCTAATCAGAACTACATTAAGCCATTTGAGGCCAGTTGAATGGGCAGGTTCCTGACCACCTTCATAGGCCCAGTAAACAGTGAGTAAATACTCATTAAAGCAAATTTTCTTAGAAAAACTTCAGTCAGGCCGGGCGCGGTGGCTCACGCTTGTAATCCCAGCACTTTGGGAGGCCGAGGCGGGCGGATCACGAGGTCAGGAGATCGAGACCATGGTGAAACCCCGTCTCTACTAAAAATACAAAAAAATTAGCCGGGCGTGGTGGCGGGCGCCTGTAGTCCCAGCTACTCGGAGAGGCTGAGGCAGGAGAATGGCGTGAACCCAGGAGGCGGAGCTTGCAGTGAGCCGAGATTGCGCCACTGCACTCCAGCCTGGGCGACAGAGCAAGACTCCATCTCAAAAAAAAAAAAAAAAGAAAAACTCTTCAGTCATTTAAGTTTCATGTTCTTCAATACCTACTTCCAAAGAAAGAAACAGACAGATCTAGTGCAACTTTCTTAAGATACATAGTTTGTCTTTTTCACTTTTTTTCTTTAGTAAATATCATTAATTATAAAGTGAGTATCAGGACACATGTAAAAAGAATAATAACCAAGGGTCTTCTGGAACAGTCTGTCAGTTAACTGATTTTGAACTTAGTGGATTCTTCCTAATTACTAAAGACAAAATGGTGAATCAACATGAAATTGTAATTAAGTGGAAAACATGAATATTAACACTTCTGTTTTGTAAATAACTATAGGTATGAAAAGATCATTCACGAAGGTGGTTAGGAAAATTTGTCTAGTCTGGGATTTCAGTGAAATAAATACAGGCATGTCAGTTTCTTTATAAAGTTTATGCACCGTTCACATTTCTAACTAAACTCATGCTACCTGATGAACTTTAGTCATCCTTCACAGAATAGCTCTTGTGAGGTCTTCCTAGCATACTAACCACCATAGCTTTCTGTACAGACTTACATAATGAGGAAATTTACACTAAGATGTAATGAAATACTGTTTTCTGTGTGCATCTGTATTAGATAGTGAGCTCCCTGAGTGCAAATATGTGCCTGTTTCTTAGTTCATTTTGTACAGCTGAAATAGAATACCACAGACTGTAATTTATAGTAAACACAAATTTACTATAAAATTTGTGGCTCACAGTTCTGGAGGCTGGAAAATCCTCAAACAAGGCACCAACATTTGCTAATGGCCTTCTTGCTGCATTATAACATAGCAGAAGTTATCACATATCCAAAGGGCAAAGATAGAATGAAAAAGAGAAAAGAAGAAAGAGAGAGAGAGAGCAAAAGAGAGGTGAGGGGAACATGCAAGAGAAGGTGAACCCACTCCCACAATAACAATAACTAACCGACCCCCCAAGAAGATAAGGGCATAAATCCATTTATAAGGACACAGTCCTCATGGCCCAGTAACCTCTTAAAGGTCTCACATTTTAATACTGTCACAATGCTAATTAAATTTTAACATGAGTTTTCAAGGAGGCAAACATTTAATCCATAAAAGCCTGTAATAATCAGCACAGGAGCTGTCTCAGAAAATATCCACAAAATATATTTATTGAATTAAATAGGGCATTCAAAATGAAAAAATGAAGCCTGTTAGTTTCCAATTTTTAAAATTTCCAATGCTGATGTATATTAGTGTGTGTGAGGAAACAACAATTAATGAGTGTCAAAAAGCAAATAAAGATGTTAGCTGAAAGCAGAAAGAAAATATTAAATATTAGGAGGTACAGTACCTTAACAGAAGTACAGATAACTCTTTTGAATTTTTATACAGAATGATTCTCGTGTGCTTGTTTTCATCAGCAGTAGTCTCAGGTGTTTTCTTCAAACTCATCATTTTCTTCTCTTGACTGCCTTTTTCCTGAGCTTTAAAAATATTCGCTGGCTGCCGGGCGCGGTGGCTCACGCTTGTAATCCCAGCACTTTGGGAGGCCAAGGCGGGCGGATCACGAGGTCAGAAGATGGAGACCATGGTGAAACCCTGTCTCTACTAAAAAATACACAAAAATTAGCTGGGCATGGTGGCGGGCGCCTGTAGTCCCAGCTACTCGGGAGGCTGAGGCAGGAGAATGGCGTCAACCCGGGAGGCGGAGCTTGCAGTGAGCCGAGATTGCGCCCCTGCAGTCCAGCCTGGGCGACAGAGCGAGACTCCGTCTCAAAAAAAAAAAAAAAAAAAAAATTAGCTGGCTCTTCTGATGGGCATTGGCATTCCCAACTTTATCAAGCATGACATCTCCTCCTCATCGCTAATATTCCGCACAGATGGTGTTTCTCAACATGAACTACTTTGTCAAACATGACATTTACTTAAAAGGTTGCTAAGGGATAGATTACAGGCTTCCTCATAATTTCTCTGCTATAGGTCATTTTTTCATAATTCTCATTGATAGATTATTAGTTACACCATCTTGCTACTCAGGAAGTCCAGTGTGAAGCAGTTTAAGATTTATGCTTCATAGATTCGTTTAAATAAACCACTTCTGCTTTGCTTTTATCTTTCATTACTATCTAGAAAGGAATCTTCCTGGCATTTTCTACAAATCAGGCTAAAGACACATTTCTTTTTGTGTGTGTGTTTACATGTGTTTACACCACGTATGCATGTGTTTCCATATATGTCTAATTATATGCTTCAAATATTTAGTTATCAACATGTCTGATTGCTATACTCAGAACAGAGTGTTTAGGATTGGGAATTTAAAAGTCTGAAAAATACGGTCACAAAACGTCACAAAAATCTCTGTGTGTGTGTGTGTGTGTGTGTGTGTGTGTGTGTGTATGTTGGTTTTAACTAAACTGGGACAACAAAAAAAATTTTTTTAAATTGTATTTTGTTGATAAAGTCATTTGGAAATATCAATTTCAAAGATTAATTTTTAAACAGATGTTTAATGTCATGTGGAGATAGCTTCTGGCAATCTTAAAGATTTTTCAGCTGGAATCTGCGGGTGTAGCATTAATCCCCAATGCTTAATTTTTTGCACTAAATTCTGACTTCAGTACCATATGAGAGAGGTTCTTCTGGGTTCTGGTTTGAGTTTTGTTTATTTTCTTTTTGTTTCTTACACGTAAGGGCAATAGATTCTGGCCCCTGGTCTGCTAATTCCTTTTCTTCACCAGCCCCAGCCTTGCAAATTTCCTCTCACTGTCATCCAAGTGGGCACTGAGCACTGCCTTATACACCTTCCTGAGGCCTAGGAAAGTGGGCTGAGCCATGATTCTGGAGGCATGAAGATTCCATTGGGTCACACATGGCAAATTAACATTTTAAAAAAATATTATTTGGGGAGAAACAGTAATTGCAAAGATAGAAGGACACAAAAGTCTTCCTGGACAACCAATGAACCTTTATACACTGGATTTTAAGATTTAATACATACTTTGGTTGTCCTTGCAAATCCACAGAGAAAGAGAAATTGTGTCCAGTGAAATAAGATTTGGGACATCGAGAGTTCAAAATATTATAAAATAAAGTGATAAAACATCTAAAACCCTAACTTAATTTGCCCTTATGAAAACCAGAGCACATTTGTTCTGAAAAAGAAAAGTATGTAAAACAAATTGCAAAGTGTTATTAATAATTTAAACTCAAACCACACAAAAAGAAAATGTAATAGCAAATTTAGAAATTAAATTAGTCAGTTAATTGCAGTTACAAGGGCTCACACTAATTATGGTTTGAGAAGTTAGGCATTAACTAGAATTCAGTGTAAATGGATTTCTTATAATTAGTTAAAATAGGCTAATTCCAGAGCTGGATGATAACTGTTTTAATCAATTTAACTTATTAATTTTTCCCATGTCCTTAATTTTTATCTTTATTCTTCTCACAATCAGAGATCTACAATGTGTGTGTTGACCAAAAAATATCTTCCAGCTTACTTCCTTTACTGTCTTTGGTTCTTCTTGTGTATTTGTTTGGCAGCATGTTGACGTATACATAGTCATTCATTTCAACTCACCTTTCATTTATTTGCATCCTCCTGCTAAATTTTAGGCTTAACAGCAGTTTCTCATGATTGAAATGCTGGTGAGACACATTGCTACCAGGAAGATGGTGCCCTGCAGAAAAGGCACACATACACACAGAAATCTCGGAAAAGCTCCCTCTCTGCCGTTATATATAGAATATGTTTCATCTGTTTCTTTGCATTATATGGGGTTTTTAAATTAAAGGTAGCAACTTGAATTATTCCCCTATAAAGGGCTTATTACATTTTAATGCTGGACTAAGGTATATTCCTGTTACTTTTTGACATTTTGTCTCATCAGGTATGGTGACCGAATGATTATGGGCCCAAACAAAAGGGCTGGGGCTACTTCAAGGCATTGCACTTCTAAATATCAAAGCTACAGCCAACTAGAGTGATGAGCTGATGTTGCAGACAGTGTGGGATGCATCGTTGGATGCAGTACATTGAACTTTAAACAGAGCTACATGCTAAAATTTGTTAACTTGAGTAAATTACTATTGAGTATGTGTTTAGGTTAGTTGGGGTTTGTGTAGATTTAGACTGGCATATTACAGAGTATTTCACCTGGATCGGTAATAAGCTATCCATAGAGATTACAAAGTTTCATTTCACTTCACTTTTGTGAACTTAAAATGAATCATGAACCTTCCTAAACCTGAAGATCAGCTATAAGACTGTAAAACTTCTAGGAAAAGAAAAGGATAAATTATTTGTGATTTAAATTAGGCACAGAGTTTTATATAACTCCAAAGCATTATGCTTAAAACTTTAAAAAAATTATAAATTGAACATGCCCCAAATTTAACACTTGTGCTATGTAAATGAAAGACAAGTTATAGACAAGAAGAAAATATTTTTAAATCATAATTGTCAAAGGACTTGTATCCAGAATACACAGAGAATGTTTGAAAACTCAACAATAAAAAAATCTGATTAGAAAATAAGCAAAAAACTGCAACAGATACTTTATGAAAGAAGCTTTATGCATGGCAAATGAGCACATGGAAACATACTCAATGTTATTAGACAAATTCAAATTAAAACCATAATGAGAGTGCACTAGGAACCTATTAAAATGACCAAAATGACACTTACTTACACACACACACATATCAGACATTACACAGTGTTGATGAGCATACAAAATGACTGGAAGCATCATACATTGCTGGTGAGATTGCAAAATGGTACAACCAGCCGGGTAAACAATATGGCAGTTTTGTATAATGTTAAGCATACACTGACCAGATGATATAGTGCCTACTCTCTAACTATGCACCCAAGATAAATGTAAATTTATGTTCATACAACATTTATATGACATTATGGAAAAGGCAAAATTATATCAACACAGAGTAGGTAGTTTTTTCCAGGATTTGGGGTGGGGGAGAATCTGACCACGAAGGGGCAACAAGATAAAATTATTTGGGGTGATGAAACTATTCCGTATCTCAGGCCAGGTGTGGTGGCTCACACCTATAATCCCAACACTTTGGGAGGCTGAGGTGGGTGGATCACCTGTGGATCAGGAGTTCGAGACCATCCTGGCCAACATGGCGAAACCCCGTCTCTACTAAAAATACAAAAATTATCCAGGCATGGTGGGAAGTACCTGTAATCCCAGCTACTCGGGAAGCTGAGGCAGAAGAATCACTTGAACCTGGGAGGCAGAGGTTGCAGTAAGCAGGGATCACACCACTGCACTCCAGCATGGGCAACAGAGCTTGACTCCATCTCAAAAAAAAAAAAAAAAAAAAAAAAAAGAAACTATTCTGTACCTGAAATGTGGTGGTTCATACATGAATACATGATTGTGCATTCATCAAAAGCCATAGCTATTCACCATAGAGTTAATTTACTTGATGTAAATTTAAAAATAAAGATAAATACAAAACGTCTAATGGATTGGTTTGATAAAAGGAAATGCCTGTTTTAGTTTAGTTTAATAATGAATGCCTATAATTATGATGTCCAGATCTGCTGATGATCTTGCAGATAAAAGCATTATGGCATCTATCGCACTGATGGGTACAAGGGGAAGAGTAAGAAAATGAGAAATGAGATTGTTATGTATGGATCACTAGTATGATGTGGGCTTTTTTCTTCCTGAGGCTTTTAATATGCTTGATTGATTTATCTTCATGTTCATATGTATTAGTGTTTTCATTTGATAGATGATGAAATTGAGGCTTGTCCTGATACAAAAAGAAATTTTTTGAATATACACTGCTTCTACATACAGAATACATAACACTGACCCAGGCCTACAGGTAAGGGGGCATTAAAATGAAGAAATACATAACAAAGCATTGAGCAAAATTCTATTTAAAGAGTTTTTTTTTGTTTGTTTTCCATGATGGAGGAACATTGAGGAGTTGATAATGCAAATACCTGGGGTTATAAATATCAAAACAGCCACCCCAAAGGAGTGTTTTAACACCAGTATTTTGGTGATGTGCCACAAGGCTCTGTGCTTTTCTATAATCCAAACCACAACTTGAGTGAAGGCATACTATGCGTGCTTATCAATTTCACACATAATACAGAGCCAGATAAAATGTTTTATGTGTTAAATTAGATATTCAAAATATCATGCCAGACTTGACATATGGGAACAAGTAAACACTTGAAATGCCAGCAGGGATCAATATAAAGATGTGCATTTTAAGTCAAAAAAAAATCTTAAAAATAGAAAGCTTGTTGCTAACATTTTGTAGGAAGAATGAGATAAGCACATAGAATGAGCTTCAAGTGCTTGTCTGTATCGTTTAAATACACACTTTTTTAAAAAAACGACAGAAATGAGGAATCTTGGTTTTATAGCAAGTTTCAGGGACATATATCTGAGTATTTTTGTTGAACAAATTGTAATGTGTCAATCATGTGGCTATGTATGCTCCATCTCAAGTTGTATCAATGAATGTGTAGAATGGAACAGACATCAATGGAGATGGGTCTGCTTCCCTCTACTGAACCGACCATATTGTTGAGGCTGGCTCCCCACTTTGTTCTGTGTGTGCACACGTAAGTGGTTGTGTGTATGCATGTGTGTATGTGTGGATGTGTATGTTTGTGTTGATGCTTGTTGAGATCTAGTAGGCAATAGAAGCATTCCTGATGGAAATGAGGAATTAGCAGTGAGATGTGAACTTTAGTTGTTTTATTTGTTAAATTAAATAATTAATTTGGCTAGGTACAATGGCTCATGCCTGTAATCCCAGCACTTTGGGAGGCTGAGGCGGATGGGTCACCTGAGGCCAGGAGTTTGAGACTAGCTTGGCCAACATGGTGAAACCCTATCTCTACTAAAAATGCAAAAATTAGCCTGGCATGGTGGCAGGCACCTCTAATCCCAGCTACTTGCAAGGCTTAGGCAGGAGAATCACTTGAACCAGGGAGGTGGAGGTTGCAGTGAGCCGAGATCACACCATTGCACTCTAACCTGGGCAATGAGAGTGAAACTTCGTCTCAAAAAATAATATTAATAATAATTAATACAATTAATTTTTGTCAGTGTGTACCACATATGCCAAACACAGTTCCCAGGGCTAGAGAGACAGCAGTAAATTATACATTAAAAAATAAAGACAATGAAATCTCCCATTTTGCTCTATTGTGAGGACTCAAGACACTTGGTTGTTACAGGTGTTTAATCATTGCTAGATGTGATAGTTACTAACGAAGTGAACAATTTAGGATAAATATTCATTTTATGTTCTGATGATGTTTAGAAACATCATACAAAGGTGTTGGTTTGCAAGGACAGAATTAAAAGTTTTGGCTGCTCTAGGTTGTTATTTCAAAGATCACTTTGGACATGTTAGTGACAACCCCATTAAAATGTCTCCTTATGATCAGTAACTCCTTCTAACCGCATTGCATGCTTGGCAAATTTGACACGCTAAGCTTTTTTGAAACCAACAGGAAAAAACAGCATTGAGAAAATGAGCCTGTTGGAATTGTCAGGGCTCTGAGAATGGCTGGCATCTATGGCTTGAGGAAGAACCTTCCATTGGCAAGAAGCTACTGAGCAACAGGGCTCATGGAGAGCTGCTGACCCTGGCAGCTGAGAACTTGGTCAGCCTAACGGGGCCAGCAGCAATGCCTCAAGGGCTATGGTAATTAGAACCTTCTCTGCCACAATGAGAAGTCATAAAAAAGGGTGGTGGGGCACAGCCAGTGGCTAAATGTCCAAATACTGGCTAGAAAAGAATAACTTAAAAAGGAAAGAAAGATGACTTTTGTCCCTCCTAGAAAGAATAAGAATTATTTATATGAACCTACCTCCAAATACAAAGGATAGAATGAACCCTCTTTTAAGGAATAAAAGGCCAACTGAAATTTTATTTGCATTGGTTTCCCAACCAGGGAAACAATGTGATGGCCCCACTGTTTCCATGCCAGGTCAGGTGGCGCCTCTGGGCTGTTCTGCTGGTTAGGGGGCAGCCAAGGGATGTGTCTGGCTTTTCATTAACGTGTATTTTTTTTGAAATGGAGTTTTGCTCTGTCACCCAGGCTGGAGTGCAGTGGCGCGATTTCCGCTCACTGCAACATCTGTCTCCCAGGTTCAAGTGATTCTCGAGCCTCAGCCTCTGAAGTAGCTGGGATTACAGGTGCCCACCGCCACGTCCGGCTAATTTTTGTATTTTTAGTAGAGACAGGGCTTCACCATGTTGGACAGGATGGTCTCAATCAGTTGACCTCATGATCTGCCCACCTCGGCTTCCCAAAGTGCTGGGATTACATGCGTGAGCCACCATTAAGTTGTATTTTCATTGCGTGTAGGAATATGTTAGTATATTTATCCTAGAGTCAGAAAATCAGATTCTGAATTCTAGCTGTAATAAAATAAAAATAGAGTCACAGAGGCAGACATTCTTTAAGAAATAACTGCCTCACTACTGGCCATTTGGCACCCATGCAATATTTTAACAAATCTAGGGCCACAGCTTAAGCACACTTAAACCACATCTAAGAGAAGTCTCTGCATCCCCATCACTAGCTATGGATGTTTGGGTGTGGTTTTCTATTTATTTGGCATTAGCTAAACATCTGCCATTTCAAGCAGTTGTGAATCCCTGTTTGTTGGGATTATATCATTGCGTCCTTCGAATCTTTTACTCATTCATGAAAGAGAAAGAGAAATTCACACATAATTACAATATACTATGGTAAATTGCAAATATTATGGTCAGTTTTATCACAAATTATATAATGATTTTTAAGGGGCATCACAAAGATTTGTCAGAGATTAAGTTCAGAATTAAACCTCCCAAAGCAGGTGAATATTAATCAGATAAATACAATGCAGGTAGAAGAGAAATAGAAATTCTAAATGAGAAAATAGATATGAGGATTGCCAGATGCATTCAGAGAACTTTACCTAAAATATTTGGGAGATAGGTCTATAGTTAGGGAGCAGCAAAAAATGATGCTGGAAGGGTAGGCAGAAATCATAGCATAAATGGTTCTGAATTTTTGCTAAGAAATGTTTTCCTGAAGGCAGGAACAGATTCCAGGGAATCTGTGAAAAGCAAAAGTGACCCAGGTTGTTCACTTTCCTCCAAGATGTGGTTAAGTCAAAATAATTTGGGGCATTTTGGCTAAAGTACAGAAAGACCTAAGCTTCAAGAAATATGCTGAACAATTGTTTACACTTAGCAGGATGTTTGTTGATGAAAGGCAGAAAGGACTGCCCTTTTTGGGAACTACTGAAAGCAATAAAACTAGGCTTCAAGAATTGAATATGTTGATACACCATGGAATACTATACAGCCATCAAAAAGAACAAGATCATGTCCTTTGCAGGAACATGAATGGAGCTGGAGGTCATTATCCTTAGCAAACTAATGCAAGAACAGGAAATCAAATAATGCATGTTCTCATTTATAAGTGGGAGTTAAATGATGAGAACACCTAGACACGTAGAGAGGAAAAAACACACACTGGGGCCTATCAGAGGATAGGAAGTGGGAGGAGGGAGAGGATCAGGAAAAACAACTAATGGGTAGTAGGCTTAATACCTGGGTGACAAAACAATCTGTACAATGAACCCTCATGACATAGGTTTACCTATATGACAGATCTGCACACATACGCCTGAACTTTAAATAAAAGTAAAAAAAAAAAAAAAAAAAAAGAGTTGGATACGTTGAAAAGCTAGAAAGTTCTTTAGAATTAAGCATAAAGAAAACGTAGGATAATTAGGACATAAGTGATAGAATTGTGCCCATTTCTGTGACATTAGTAAATCTATAGAGTAGATTTAGCTGTTAAATCAGAGGTCTTACATGCATAGAGCAAGTAAGGGAGCTGGTGGTGAGTATTTCATGTTTAGAGATCTCATCTGGATTCATAGTTCGGTGAAGCCTGGGGGATGTGGGCTTGAAAGGGTTCCAAAGAGTTTAGTAGGAGCAAGGGGCTCACTGTTCAGAAATGCTTTAAAGTCATCAGCAGTGGAAGATCTCCTAATGGGAGTGTTCTGTTTATTTTGAACCAAGTTTGGCTCTTTTTCAAGAGTGAATTACCTTATCTACCTTCCCCCACATCATTTCTTCTTCAGTGGTCTGTTTTATGCTCTCTCCTGAAGTTCCACAAGGGAAAGTCACGTTCATTATACTTATACCTGCTTCTACAGTGCATGAAGCATTGACGGGCCCTGATTTTTGGTTTGATGAGCATAAATGGATGTAAGCATCAGTGCATGTAAGAAAAAGCCCCTGCAATGTGAAGCTTTGGGAGTTTTAGGTTTAACTTCATTTTTTCTCACAAAGGCTTTTGTGTCATTGAAGGATTCTGGAAACTTAGATCATCTTCATAAGAAATGAAAACATAATGTTAGTCAAATTTTATTCTGAGATGTACCCTTCCCTCTGTATAATGAACTCATTTGACAGGAAAGAAGGGTTCAGTAGCAAAGTGGTCTGCATACTTCATCTGAAATCCCCCAGGCCTTCCTTCAATAAAGCCGGAAGAACAAATTCATTTACAAGGTCATTCAAATGCGGACAGAATTCATATCTTTGTGATTGTAGGACTGAGGTTCCTGTTTTTTTGCTGGGTGCTGGGCTCACTTCCTGCTCCTGGAGGCCACCTGAATTTCTTTTCCTTTTCATTTCACTCTCCATCTTTATTCCAGCCATAGCACTTTGAGTCCTTCTTGTGCTTCAAATATTTCTGACTTCCTCTTCTGTGCTCTTCTGTCTTTTAACAGGCTGTGTAATTAGATCAGGCTCAACTGGATAGTCTCCAAACTCTAAGGTCAACTGACTAAAGCCCTAAATTACAACTGCAAAGTTCCTCTACAACAGTCCCTAGATTAGTGCTTGATTGATAGCCAGGGATTGGGGATCCTGGAGGGAGAGGGGCAATTCTTGGAATTCTGCCTACCACATAGTTGCACTCTCTATGTCCTAGAATTTCTTAAAACGTAGTATGTTGTGATCATGCTAACTTACCTAAATTTCCATTCTGATAATTTTCCATCTCTTTGTCTTGACTTGACTGTGATCCATGTATCTAAAAAGCGACTCAACTAAGTCTTTTTTGTTAAAATAAATAACACTCCCATAACTCCTCTACCCCACAAAATGCACACATGTTCACACAACAAACAGCACACACTCTTTTAGCCCTAAAATAAGTCAAAATATTGAGTTTTACAATCTGTTGATGAAAAATTTACCACAGAACCCCTTAACCCAGAAGATCAACAATTGCAAAATAAAACAATTGGGAAATGACCTGGCACTAATTTGAGATTATAACTAATTTGTAATGAGAAGCAAAGACATTAATGCTTGCAAACATTCTCTAGATCCATTGCCACACCCCAGTTTGAACTTCTCGAATCCTCTAAATCATGTTAGCTTCCCAAGGCTCCTTTGTTCTGAATCCTATAACAAAGTGCCAAAGCCATTCAATGGACTCTTCTTTGTAAGTGCTAACTGCTTTGTATTTTTACCAATTTATGTTATCCCACTGAAGCTTAAGTGTCAGCTTGTGAACAAAGCATTCCTTCTCTCCCCTGTCAGCCTGCCAAGATGCTGATTCTATTGAATAAACTTCTTCCTGCTGGCCCATGAGAAGGACCCCCTAGAGAGTCCGTTGCCCTCTAACTCCAGGGCTCAATGGGGAGGAAACAGGCTATTGGCAGCTATTATCAAACGGAGACCTCACTTAAGTGTTAATAGGCCTCCCCTCTGCTCTAACCAGACAGAACTTGACATCTTTCCTGCTCAAGCTGTATTCAATTTCATCTCAGGATCTTTGTTTAGGCTCATTCTCATTCTTTCCTTCTTCTTATTTAGAAGGTTATTACTTATTTAATTTCTTTAATAGATATAGGCCTAGAGTATTTATTAATCCTTGTGAGAATTCTAGTAGTTTGTATCTTCCTAAAAATTGGTGTGTTTCATCTATTGACAAATTTGGGGGCATTTGTTGTCCATAGTTATTCATATTATTATCATTTTATTTCTTTATTATCTTTTATTATTTTAATGTCCATGGGATCAGGAGTGTTGACCCCTCTTTTATTTCTGATGTTGATAATTGATGTCTTCTATTTCTTTTCTTGGTTCTCCCGAAAATAAAATTCTAAGCCCCATAGCTGACTGATTGGAACCTGCTGTTGGCCAAGAGAATTCCAAAGAAACCTGAAAAACTACTTCAGGCTATGATGGGAGGGGAGGATCACATGTTGCCTCATTATACTCTCTGCCTTTTGGAATTCAGGCACAATTAACCAGCATTAACATTAAAATAGCAATCCTAAGACTGACCAAACACTTTTTAGCAATAAGATACCAAATTCCAACTACACTGTACTATAACATCATATGACAGAAACCAGGCACTGAGATACTAGGCAGTGAAAGAAACCAAAGCATTTTGCCCCCAAATATATTTCTTTGACATTTTTTGAAATGGCCCTGCACAGCTATCTTTTTCTTTCTTTTCTTTTATTTTTCTTTCTTTTTTTTTTTTTTTGAGACGAAGTCTCACTCTGTAACTCAGGCTGGAGTGTAGTGGTGTGATCTCGGCTCACTGCAACTTCTGACTCCCGGGTCCTGGTTCAAGTAATTCTCCTGCCTCAGCCTCCCGAGTAGCTGGGATTATAGGCACGTGCCACCATGCCCAGCTAATTTTTGTATTTTTAGTAGAGATGGGGTTTCGCCATGTTGGCCAGGCTGGTCTTGAACTCCTGACCTCATGATTTGCCTGCCTCAGCCTCCCAATGTGCTGGGATTACAGGCATGAGCCACCACGCCCTGCCACAGCCATCTCTTGTGGGGAAAATTTACATTCCGTAGAGAATCTTTTTCCCTTTCCAGGTCTTTTTGTCATCCAGGAGAGTTTTAGCTAAGAGTCCGAAATGTTTTAAGGTCTGATAAGAGACATTTACCATCTATTCCCTCTGAAGACTGCTACCTGGAAGCTCCATCTACATAACAAGAATGTTGGCTTCCATAACCCCCTTATCTTAACCCCAAGCATTTCTTTCTGCTTACTTCAACTCTTTAGATAATAACAACTCTTTAAATTTATTGCCAATCAGTGAATCTTTAAATCCACCTATAACCTCTAATCCCCCTGCCATGACCGGGATTCAAGTTTTCCCACCTTTCTGAATCAAACGAATGTATACTTTATATGTATTGATTTATGTCTCCCTGTAACTTTTGACCCCTAAAATGTATAAAATCAAGCTGTAGCCCAACCACCTTGGACACATGTCCTCAGGACATTCTGGGCCTATGTTATGGGTCATGTTCCTTGCATTTGGCTCAGAAGACATCTTTTCAAATATTTTACAGAGTTTGGCTTTTTTGGTCAACATTAATGCTAAATAAAAAGAAATCTGAACTTAGGTGAAAAGAGATTGTATTAAAAAGACTATTTCAACAGGAAGAACTCTTGAAACTGAAGATCTACAAGCATCTCAAAATCAAACAGAAAAAGAAAAGCTTTCATTTTTTAGAGAGGGGTTCAACTAGTAGAACTACCAGGAACTTTTGAGGGGAAATTGAATGCGATGGAGCAGACAGTGTAATTGTGGTTGTCTAACAACTTTTGAGTTTCACTGTGGTCACCTTACTCTCAGGATAAACTACTAACAGGGATGTTCTGCATTTTAGAGCTTTCTCAGATTTGGAGTCAGCCAAAGTTCAAGGTCCTATTGAAAGGCGAGATGGCTGACCAAAGTTTGAGCCAATTCAGAGGGTAAACTAAGGACAGCTGTGAGCATTTGGTCACTTGCATAGACTTGGAGAGGTTCATCAGTTTTCTTGATCTTTTGAAATAACAAGCTTTTGATCCAGTGATTCTTTCTATTGCTTTTCTATTTTCAATACCACTGATTTCTGCTCCAATTTTTATTATTTGTTTTCTTCTGCTTGCTTTAGGCTTAAGTTGCTCTGTCTCTGTTTCATAAGGTGGAAGTTTAGATAATTAATTTTAGATCCTTCCTCTTTTCTAATGTATGCATTTAATGCTATATGTTTCCATCTGAGTATTGCTTTTGCTGCATCCCTCAAATTTTGATTAGATGCATGTTAATTCATATTTAGTCAAAAATATATTTTGAAAAAAAATTTGAGGCTGCTTCTTTGAACCATGTTCTACTTAGAAAGTACATGCTTCATCTCCAAATATTGATGATATTCCAGTTATTTTCTGTTGTTAGTTTCTAGTTTTCTAGTGTAATGCCATTGTAGTCCAAAAGCATACTGTTAAAAGAAAAACTTCAGCCAAATTGAAGAGTTGAATTGAACAATGAATGATTTGTTAATTGGGCAGCCTCCTAAGCCAGATTAGGCTCAGAGACTCCAGCACAGCCAAGTGGTGAGAGAAAATTTATGGATGGAAAAAGGAAAGCGAGGTGCAGAAAATGGAAGTAAGGTACAGAAATGGCTGGATGGGTTATGGCTCAGCATTTGCCTTATTTTAACATGATTTGTACAGTTGGCTATATTTGATTGGCCAAAACTTGGTGATTGGCACAGTGTAGGCTAATGTCTGTTTACATCTCCACCTGTTATACTTCACAACTTAGGGAGAAAAATTTAGGCTCAATATAAAATATCTAAGGAGGCAGCTTTAAGCTAAACTTGACTTAACAATACTTTAAATTCTTCCTTCCTTCCTTCCTTCCTTCCTTCCTTCCTTCCTTCCTTCCTTCCTTAATAGGGCGTATTTTATAAACTATAACATCATCTTTCTTCATGAATGACACACATGAGCTTGAAAGGAATATGGGTTCTGGCGTAGTTGAATAGAATATTCTCTAAATATCAATTAGATCAAGCAGATTGATAGTGATGCTCAGGTCAACTATATCCTTACTGATTATCTGCCTGCTTCAAGCATCAAATACTGATAGAAGTGTGTTAAAGTTTCAACTATAACAGTGGACTTGTCTATTTCTCCTTGCAGTGCTGTTTGCATTTGCCTCATAAATTTTGATGCTCTGTTAGGTATATACATGTTTAGGTTTGCTATGTCTTCTTGGAAAAGTGACAATTCATTGCCTCCGATAATTTTTCTTGTTCTGAAATCTTCTTTCCCTGGTTGTTATAGCTATTCAAGTTTTCTTTTGAAAATTATTAGCATGGTATATCTTTTTTCTCCCTTTGCTTTTTACTTGAATACTTTTTAAGTTGGGTTTCTTATAGAAAACATGCCTGTGGGTCTGACTGTTGTTTTTTAAATATATTTTTATAATCTCTGTAGGTGTTAGATCATCCTCATTGTGTTTGGGCAAGTAATGTCTCCCAGAAGATGCCCATGCTCTTATTTCCAGGACCTGTGAGTATGTTACATTTCATGACAAAGGGAACTTTACAGGTATAACTAAAGTTGAGATGAAAAGATTATTCTGGAGTTTCTATGTGGGCCCAATCTAAATCACATGAGATCTTAACAGTGAAAAAGGAGGGCAGAAGGGCAGGTTAAAGTGATGTCATATAAGAAGGACTCAATCTACTAGTTCTGGTTTTAAATGTGTAAGAAGGGGCCCATAAGCCAAAGAATGTGGGTGACCTCTAGAAAGGAGAAAAGGCAAAGAAGTAAATCCTACCTTCAAGAGTCTATAGTGGGCTGGGGGAATGGGGGAGGGATAGCATTAGGAGAAATACCTAATGTAAATGACGAGTTAATGGGTGCAACAAACCAACATAGCACATGTATACATATGTAACAAATCTGCACGTTGTGCACATGTGCCCTAGAACTTAAAGTATTAAAAAAAAAAAAGAGTCTATAGAAAGAATGCAGTCCTGCAGATACCTTAATTTTAGCCCAGTGTGAGTCTCAGACTTTGGATCTATAGAACTGTAAGACAATAAAATTACCCTTCTAACTTTGTGGTAGTTTGTTTAATCCTCTAACTTCATGGTAATTTGTTATTCCAGCAACAGAAGATTCATACACTTATATTTCAGGATAAGACCTAGCCAAAATCTTTCTAGTATACAAAGCGCTTATACATTAATACCTACCATGGCTTCAATTTCTTTGGTCTAATACTGTTCTTAGCATCTTCAACTGTTCTTTGTTTTATGCATATTAATTACCATATATGAGGCAGAGTTAATGTGCATTTGTGTTGCTTTTATTCATCAACCCCACCCCTAAGTAAATTAAATTTTTCCTAAATGTTTTCTAGATTTTATGTGCTACTTAGATGAGTACTACAGATAGAAAAGAATAAGGCCGGTTCATTGAGGAGAAAAGCTCTGTGTGGATGTTAGAAAATCACAAGTTCTACTTCCATGTTATTTAATATAACACCTAACACCTCATTTCCTTATCTGTAAAACAGGATTGAAAATATCTACTTCGGGGGATATTAGTGAGGATGAAATGCAGAAATATGTACATTGTCACTGAGTAGATGTTTAGATTTTAGATATTCTCAGTACTTCCTTTTCTTAATGGAAAGAGAATAAACAAGATAATTGTCAGCATGACTTCTTTTGCTCTATTTTAAAAATAGTAGTGTGAGACAAGGAGAAAGTTTATAACTAGCATGTTTTGAGTTATTACGTACAAATATTGTAGTTGCTGAGGGTCAACAGTACTGTTCATTGCATGATCTAGTGCTCAATCCTATTATCCATGAGTAAACATGACAATTATGCATACATTGCTCATTTCCTTGGTCTAACAGACAACAGTTAAATTGTTTTTCCGTCATTTAGCTCATACACATTTGCTAATTGGACATGCACTACATTGTTTCAAAATTCAATCTTGTTGACAAGAGCAGGCACTTCATATGATAATTTTCATTTTAATGTATTTTTAGACTACTGGGCATGTGACATTTTTCTAAAGTGGATTTTATTTTCACAGCACACAGAAAAATATGTTCACCAATTTAAGTGTCGTGGGCTTTAGAAAATAAATTAACTAGATATAATTGATATAATTGCTATTTGACTATAGTAAGAACAGATGCATAAAGGAGGTGGAGAAGAAAGTTTAAAAATCACCAGTGTATCTTCAAATCAAATAATTCCCTTAATATACTTGAACATATACATATTTTAACATACTTTAAAGAAATTTATAATATATGATGCATATACATATGATGTGCTTTATATATATAAAATTCCCTTTATATATGCATGTGTGTATATTTGTATATCTTATACATACATATTTATATGTATATATTATACACATGTCATATAATATATATTAAGACATATATGCTGTACATGTATACACAAACACGCATATATACTCACTTTGTTTTGCATTTCTCAAATGCTGTATACTTGAAGGAAACTGGTTACATTGATCTGACACTCCAGTTTGTCTTCTGGTAGGCCATGTCAGGAAGCAATTCTTCATGGGTCTATCATATTTCTGCATATATTGTGAATAAACCACTGGCACCCTTTGTTTAAGGCTGTCTTTTCAAGGGTGTTTATAATGTAAACAATCCTAGAAGATACAAATTGTGCCTTTCTCTAGAACAAAGAACAGGTTTATTTACTATCCAGTTTAATAAATTTAGGGTTTTCCTCCTTGGCAAATTTTGTGCAGGTTGGCTTGCAACTCAACATAAAATATTTACATTTCCAAAACCGGGGGTTTCTCTCCTGTAACAATGCCTTGCATGTGTATATGTAGTCATCCCCTGCCCCTCTTCATGTTGCCTTATGGGAACTGGGGCTTGGGGAACTTGAGTAAAAATGATGATATTCTGGCTACTGTACTGCTATTGCTGCGAGTAATAAACTGTCCTTTGACTCTGACTCAAGAGTCTCATGTTTTCTGCTAGCATCCATAAAACCATGGCAGGCTAACTTGTTAGCTTGCAAGTAGAATAAAATCTCAGACCTACCATGATTCTTGACAGAATGAAATATCTACAAAATAAGTTCTCTGTGTCAGCAAAATAAATCAATTATGTGTATGCTAATTTTCAAGGAGAATTCTGTAAACATGGTTTTCACACCTATGCAGAAGTGGCTTAGCATAATGGGACTAGTGTTAGGATTATGGTGAGGACACAGGATCTTATTGCAACCTGTCCTCTATCTCAGTTTGTGAAATGAACAGTATTACTGTTGTTCAGTGTGTTTCTCATGTAAACTCATTTTATGCTCACAAATACAAAATGCAGTTGATTTAACATTTTATGCTTTTTTACAAATACATATTTCTTTTTTCCTTTTCTATTTATTTATTTATTTGTTTGTTTATTGATTTTTATTTTTTTGAGACAGAGTCTTGATCTGTCACCCAGGCTGGAGTGCAATGGCACGATCTCCACTCACTGCAACCTCCACCTCCCAGGTTCAAGCGATTCTCTTACCTCAGCCTCCTGAGTAGCTGGGATTACAGGTGTGTGCCACCACACCTGGCTAATTTTTTTTAGTTTTAATAGAGACGGGCTTTTGCCATGTTGGTCAGGCTGGTCTTGAACTCCTGACCTCATGATCTGACCGCCTCGGCCTCCCAAAGTGCTGGGATTACAGGCGTGAACCACTGTGCCCAGCTGAACATTTCTTTTTATCTGTCCTGTTTGATATATATTTTCTTAACACAGGAGGTGTGGAGGATACAGGATGGTGGGGAGGACCACATACAATAATTGGTCCATGATTCTAAGTATAGTTCAGATCTTATTAGAAACTTTTCAGTGTTCATGGGTAATCTTATCTGTCATAGACTCCAATAATTTATTAGAGAAAAATAACATATTTAAGGCAAATGAGGAGCAAGGGTCATATTGACTTACATGCATCTTATGATAAGATACCTATGAGTCATGAGATATGGAATATAATACACTTCATTTTTAAGGTTAGGCCACAAAGCAAAATAATTATGAAACATCACAATTAGAGAAGCAATTTTTTATTTATTATTTTTATCTAGGCCAAAGGCTTGCATTGCATTTTACATTTACACAAGGCTTTTAAATGTTCTACGTTTTGATAGTGGTATTAGTTACACTGGTGTATATATGTTCAGAGTTATTGAGCTGTGCATTTAAATTATGTAAATTTTATTATATGTAAACTATTCCTCATGAAATAAAGGACCTTTGATAAGACAGCACATTTTGAAAGGTCTTTATATTATCTATGACCTCAACTTCCCAAGGAGTTTTAGCTTTTAATGGGAGTACACAAGTTCCAGGGACACTATACAATCATCCCTCAGAACAGATGGTGATATAAGATTTAATGTAGGCCAGGCACAGTGGCTCATGCCTGTAATCCCAGAATTTTGAGAGGCCAAGGCGAGTGGATCACCTGAGGCCAGGAGTTTGAGACCAGCCTGGCCAACATGGCGAAACCCTGTCTCTACTGAAAATACAAAAAATTAGCTGAGCGTGGTGGTGGGTGCTTATAATCCCAGTTACTCATGAGGCTGAGGCAGGAGAAACCTTGAACCCGGGAGGCGGAGGATGCAGTGAGCTGAGATTGTGCCATTGCACTCCAGCCTTGGCAACAAGGGTGAAACTCCGTCTCAAACAAAATAACAAGAAAATTTAATGTAAATATGTTTCTCAGATTTTTTTCTGAAAATAAGTTTTATTTGGGAGAAAAAGGAGAGAATGTGAAAGGACTAAGATTATGAATGTAACTGATAATTAAAGAGAGGCAGGACTTCAAGAGAAACTGAAGCCCTGGGTAATTTGACATTTTCTCCCAGTGCAGCCTTGATTTAATCTTTCATTTTACATGGTTTTCCTAGTGATTAAAACACAGAAATTAGACACCAAACCTTCTTCCTCTGCTCAGTGCCTCATTAATAAAAATGTTTTCCTCTTCTGTTGATCTCTAAGTCTTTTCAAGCAGGATTAAAAAAATGCAGTTTATTGCCTTCATGTTGCTAACTACATAAACAAGCTTAGAGAGCTGTGATAGACTACCTTGTATTTATTCAATTTTTCAGGAAGATTCAAGATTGAGTTACCATGAAAAATATTATCTATTAAAATATGGTTGAGACTTACTGGGTCAATAATGGAATATGTGAAGAATTAACTGAACATTATCAGGGATAGAATTACATATTATTTATCATCATCATCATCATCCTCATCTTTATCAGCTGTACATATTTCCTAGCATGATGCCTTTGCATAATGTAGAAAATTTTAAAAGTGATTTCCATTCTTTGGATCTTCCACAAGCACAATGGAAATTATGGAATGTGACCTTCTAATAGTATCCTATTTATTAATTTGAGTGTCTGCACTGTTCTATTCAGTTCAGGTTGATATAGGGCACATCAAATTCATGTCCTGTTCCTATTTAAGGCTGACCATGTGGCCACCACAGGACCATATAGTATACTTGAGGGTGGTGTTATAATACAGTTTCACAAAAATAACTGAATTCAGTGAGGTATTTGTTCAAAATGACCAGAGAAAATATGAAGGGAAATCAAGGGCAGTGCTCAAAATGTATGAAAGCTTAGCAGGGTGAGGGTTAGCTGTAAGTAGAAGGTGAGACCTGGGTTCTTTAGGGAAGTGTTCATCAGCAGCTCTAGATGTGCATCTCAAAGTCAAGTGAGAAGAAATGGACAGAAGAGGGACTGTGAAACATTAATAAATGCACCTTGTCATTTAGCATTGTGAAATTTGGCTCCATAAAGATATGAAGCCAGGTATCAAAGAGGAAACAGATTTTGCTGGAGACATGACATCTCCATACAGTAAGCGGTTAGAGCAGTAGGTCTTGACTTTTAGTGTAGACTGTCTTCTCCCAGGTGCTTATTTTAAGTACCAGTTCCCAGATCCCATTTGAGAATATTTCTGATGCAGCAGTTCCAGAATGGGGAAGAATCTTCATGTTTCAAATGCCAAAGTTAAGCTCCAAATATTATGAGTATTATTCTAAATCATATTCATTTATTGAACACTTTCAAAATGCAAGAGATTAACATCTAAATCTGATGCTGTATGGCTATAAGCATTGGTGATCATGATGGGTATAATAAAAATAGTTCATTATTGGACTCAAGATATGCAAGGTAAAACCTAGCCATTGATATTTTTTAGTCATGCAAATGCTCTCAGTGTCAGCTTTGACATCTTTAAAATGGGGGGATAGTAGGGTTTAACTTATGGAATTATTTTGAGAGTTAACACCTACTACTATCGTGTAAAATGGTAAAACATTTTCTGAATTTCTTGATGAAGAAAAAAGCATTTAACTTTTTCTCATATTATTTCTTCCTATCACTAAAATTGAAATAGAATATTTGCCTTTTATAACCACTAGAGAATGTCTAGGAATTCAGTGGTCTAGAGCGTATTGTAAAATTCTCCTCAAAGGAAGAAAAAAGATGAATTCTACCTTTAAAATGTCCGATGGTTCATTCTGGATTCTGGAAGCAGCATCTATCATGGTTATGTATTTTTTCACTGAATATTTCAAAGGTTAACTAAAAAAGCTGTTGTTTTTAAATGTGACTTAGAGGAAACGAAGGTTCGCCAGGTGATCGTGACTAAAAAATACTTAGTCCATCAGCAGCCCTGATGGAGATGATCTGTGATGACCATTACATGCGGGATAGAAGGCTCAAGATTCCTCTGTGGTTTTGAAGCAAGGCAAATGCCTCCTAAGTAAACTATTATGTGAGATAACTTGATAACTTGATATTGACTTATAGTGGAGTTAGACAGCTTGTCATTTTGGACCCACAATGACTTTTTATATGAAACATCTACTCACAAATTAGGTGCTGTCTTATTAGAGCACCCATACTTCTCCTTTTCCACATCACATTTAAGATTCCACATAACATTCAAGGAAGACAATGGACTAGTGTCCTTGGAAGCCCTAGGTGTCCTTAAAGAGGGAAAAAAGAGTAGTGGCTAAGAGCCTGCTTTCTGGAGATAATTACTTGTGTTCAAATCTTCAACCTTAGAAGCTGTTACCTAACTCTAAGTCAGCCTTATAAGCTAATTGTATAAACTGTGTACTCTGAGAAACTTGTTTCACCTCTCTGTGCCTTGTTTTCCTCACCTGCAAAAGAATATGACTATGATGCTATATTTAGGGTTGCTGTGGGGATTAAATAAATTGACATATGAAAAGTTGTTAGAACTGTGCTGGGCATGTAATTACATTTTACTATTTTAAAATATCATCATCATAAGTTAGTCTTCTGGAAAATTGACATTGTTTATTCAATTTTAATTTTCAGGGCCTAGCTATAGTGCTAACTGCAAAATAAATGAACAATCTCCACTGTTTTGGAGGATGCCATCTTCTAGATGGCACAATAGCTCTGGTTTGACAACTTATAGAATAGCCCAAATACATAGGTTAAGAAGAAAGAAATGGAATTGAGGGCCAGGGAACAGAAATCTCTGTACCATATCTACTGACAAACTCGTATTTTTTTCTCAGTCCCTATGCATCTGTGGTAGATGTTTTATTAACCCAAGGGAGGCATGTTTCTACCCCTAGACTTAATTATACCACTCAACACAAAAGCAGAACGTGTCATAAGACTAATCAAGGTTTCTCATGACATACAGAGAAGCAGATGAAAAACAGGTACATGGGGAACCGAGGTTTATAACACATATCAGAAAAGAATACGTCCTTTGAAATCTTTTGTTCAGTTTTAGAAACAATCAACTATTGCAGTTTTTATGGGCAGAACATTATTGTCTTGAAAATCAAGTTTTGTTGCACTCAAATAGCAAATAAGGACTAGCTGAAGCAATGTGTAGGGCAAAAAAATAGCGGTGTTGATATCATAACAAATTTATAGAGTTTATTTATTTGTCAAAACTGATTCAACACTATGCTTAAGATATGTGCATTTTACAGAAGGAAAATTATGCCTCTGTGTGTGTTACAATATAATTACAATATAAATTTCAATATATTGCTTTATTTATCATAGGCACACATAAAATATATACATTTATATTTATTTTATATGTTATAATACACATATACAAAATTTGTATTCATATTACACATACATGTAAATTTATATACAAATATATACATATACAAGCAAAAATGGAAAGAAAAGGAGAAATAAATCTACAATCATCATATTTAAACACTTTATTATACATTTCAATATAATGACCAAGTTTAATGCAATATTAGCAGATAAGATCCATTCATATATAAATGGGATAGAACATCATGACCAGCTGAGATTATTTCAGGTGTGTAAGAATGGTTTGCATTCAAAAACCAACTAAAATTATCATTAAATTATCAATAAAGTTGATATTAACAAGTATTCTCAGTAAATGCCTAGGCCAAATCAGCACATAGAAAATTCAAATTATCTGAAGAGAAAATGGAATCAATTGGCATTTGTGGGGTAAAGCTCATATACCATAAAGCTGACCACTTTAAAGTGGCATTCAGTGGCATTTAATACATTAATTATGTTGTGCAGTTCCAAAAGATTTTCATCACTCCAAAGGGAAACCCTGTCTCCATTAAGCAGCTGCTACTCATCCTCCCTTTTCCTAGCTCCTAGCAACCATTAATCTGTTTTCTGTCTCCATGGATTTATCTATTACAGATATTCAAGACAGCTGACATAATAAATATGTTATCTTTTGTATCTGTCTTCGTTCACTTCGCATAATATTTTTAAGATTCATCCAGATTATAACATGCATAGGTATTTTATTCTTTTTTATGGTTGAATAATATTCCATTACATGGTTTATTAAATTTTGTTTCTTCGTTTATCTATTGCCAACTTTTGGCTACTGTGAATGGTGTTGCTATAAATATTCATATGCAAGTATTTGTTTGTTTGAATACCTGTTTTCAGTTCTTTTGAGTTTATATGCCTAAGAGTGTAATGACTGGGCCATATGGTAAATATTAACTTTACTTTTTAAGAAACTGCCAAACTATTTTCTAAAGTGGCTGTAATATATTATATCTCTCCCAGCCAAGTATGAAGGTTCCAGTTTTTCTGTAATATCACCAACACATATATTCACCACCTTTTTTCATGATAATCATTCTAGTAGCTCTGAGCTACTATCCCATTGTGGTTTTTATTTGCATTTCTGTAATGACTAGTGATGCTTGGTATCATTGCATATACTAAGAAGTGGCCAGTTACATATCCTCTGTGAAAAAATGTTCGACGGATGCTCTGAGGCTTCTAGGAGGCCGGGCTCTGGAGGCAACGTGCTGCACTTGCACTCTCTCAGAGTGAATAGCACCGTGAGACAGGCCAGGCTCATGGCTCAGAAGACAAATCCCACACACACTCAAGGGGACAAAAACAAACCCCACACAAAGGGTTTCTCCTCCTTCTCCTAAGTGGTATTTATTTTCAACACCTGCTTGATGCAGTTTTTAATCCTCTACCTATTGAGCTGTTGTGACTTATTGGTCATTATTTGATTTTTGTATGAAAAAAAGCTTGGTTATAGAAATCAGCATACTATTTTTAATCTGGAGAGAGATATTCTGGTGACTGAAAGTATGGTCAGGTATCAGATATAAATGTGCAAATGCCTTCTTGCTGTACTGTTGGTCTCAGTACATTCACTTTATAGCCTCTGGCAGTATCAAAGGTTCCTTTTTTGTTTGTTCAAACTCTAATTTGTATCAAGGTATCATGGATTTTTAAAATTAGTATTTCATTACAAGTGTCTCAGCATTGGTTAACTAATTTTTGCCAGGACCATTATTGATCAAGCAAATAAATTCAACAGCCATTTGGGAAAAAGAAAAAAAAGTTCACTCTAGAACTTTGCCAATTTATAAACTGAATTGTCTGTCTTTTAGTTAAGTTGTAAGTACAGTGCTAGTCTTATAGAATGAATTAGAGAGTGTTCCCTCCTCTTCTATTTTTTGGAAGAGTTTGAGAAGGATTAGTGTTAATTCCTCTTTAAATATTGAGTAGAACTCTCTAGTAAAGCCATTTGATCCCAGAACTTGTGGGGAGATTTTTAATGACTATTTTATTTTCTCTGTTTGTTATACCTTTGTTTCTATTTATTTCTGAGTCAGTTTTGGTAGTTTGTGTGTTTCTTGAAATTTGCCAGTTTTGTCTAGTGTATCTAATTTGTTGGCATACAATTGTTCATAGCCTTATCTTAATAATTCTTTTTAAAATATGGTAAGTTATGTAGTAATTTACAATACTCTATATATCTCCACTTTCATTTCTGATTTTAGTAATATGAGTCTTCTTTTTTCTTAATCAGTCTAATATAAAAGTTTGTAAATTTCATTAATCCTTTCAGAAATCAACTCTTGATTTCATACATTTTCTCTATTGTTTTTCACTTCTCTATTTTACCTGCCTCCCCTGTTTCTGACTTAATGTCTATTTTGTCTGACAACAGTATAGTCATTCATTCCAGGTTACATATGTAGATCAATGTCTTTCATCCAATTTGGGAAGTGTTCAGCCACTATTTCTTTAAATCTTCTTTCTGTCCTTTTTTCTCTATCCTTTCCTCCCGAAATTCCCATTATATGTATGTAAGTATGTTTGATGTCATCCCATAAGTCTCTTAGGCTCTATTCATTTTTTAAATCTTTTTTCTTTTATTTTGTTAAAGATAATAAGGCAGAATTTATTCAAGGGATGCTATGGAGATAAGGATAGGGACCAATGCAATGGCGTTTTGCAGTGGGGGAGAAAGATTAGACTCAATTCCTGGTCTTTTTTCCTTCTGCTCCTCAGACAGTATAGTTTTAATTGTCCCATCTTCAGGTTCACAGTATATTTCTTCTATTTATTCAAATATGGTATTGAAACTTTTAGTGAATTTTAAATTTCAGTCAATATACTCTTTTCATCACCAGAATTTCTATTTGGTTCCCTATTTTAACTTTTATCTTTTTATGTATATTCTCATGTACTGAGACAGCATACTCCTAGTTTCCGTATCTTTTTATCTTTTTTTCTTTTTAACTCTTTGAGCCTATTTAAGAGAGTTAATATAAGGTCTTTGCTTAGTAAATCCAATGTCTGTTCTTTCTCAAGTAAAGTTTCTGTTAATTAATTTTGTTCTTATTAATAAGCCATGCATTAGTGTTTCTTTATATCCCTCATTTTAAAAGTTAGACATTACAAATATTATAATATGGCCAGTTTTATATGAGATTCTTTTCCTTTTCAGGGTTTAACTGAAGGAAAGTGAGGTAAAATAGAAAGTTTAAATAAGAGCCACAGTTTCATCATATAATAACCAAGATATTCAGGTTTCAATTGAAGATCAATCATTATATCAATAATCAGAAAAATATATTAATAAAACTATATGAAAAAACAATAGATGTCAATACTGAGATGACAGAGAGGTTAAAATAACTTATAATGATTTTAAAGGGGCCATCATAAAAATGCTTCTATAAGCAACCATGAAAACATTAGAAAGAAGTAAAAATAGGAAGCTTTAGAAAATAAATACAAAGTCTCAGCAAAAAAAAAAAAGATATAAAAAGAACCAAATACAAATTTTAGAACTGAAAATTCCAATAACTGAAATAGAAATTCAAACTCAAAAGCAGAATGGGTGGGACAGAGAAAAAAGTCAGTGAAATTCAAGACAGAACAAAAAGAAAAAAAATGCCCAATTGAACAACAGAGAAATAGATTAAAGAAGTAAACTCAAAGACCCGTGGGACTATAAAAAGAGATCTAACATTTGTGTTTTTGGAGTATTGGAATGAAATGAGAAAGAGTGTGGGACTAAAACATATCCAGAGAGATATGGCTGAACACATTATAAACTTGGTAAAAGAAAGAAACCTATAGATTCAAGAAGCTAAACAAACAAAAAAAGGATAAATTCAAATAAAGCCATGTTAAGACATATTATATTAAAATTTATGAAAACTAAAGACAGAAAAATCTTGAAAACAATAATAGAAACTCTTAATCTATTAACAAAAAGTAATTCAAATGACAGTAGATTTCTCACCAACAACCACAGAGGCAGGGAGGCAGTGACACAATATTTTTCAAGTTCTGAGAGAAAAAAACTGTCAGTCCAGAATCCTATGTTCAGAGAAAACATCTTTCAGAAATAAAAGGAAAATCAGACAGAGAGAAATTAAGAAAATTTGTCACCAGTATACCTACTCTAAAAGAATTGCTAACAAAAGTTCTCTAAACACAAAAGAAAGGGTAAAATAAGACATACTGGAACATCAGGGAGGAAAAATAAACACAGTAGACAAAAATATAGGTCAATACAGTGGAATTTCTTCCTCTTTTTGAGTTCCTTGATTATGTTTGAATGTGGAAGCGAACATAATAACATTGACGTGGTTGTAATTCATGTAGATGAATCATTAAGACAATTATAAATATGAAGGATAAGAAAAAGGAACCTATGAGTAAATAAAGTCTCCACACTTCAACTGAGTTGATAAAAAAATGACACCAGTAGATGGCGATAAGTTATTTATATGCTGTGCAATACTTGGAGCATCTATCTATCTATCTATCACCTATTTATCTATGTAGATATACTCAAAAACACTATCAATAGTGCCTATGAAAATCAGAATGGAATTCTAAAATATATTCAATTAACTAACAGCCAAGAAAACGTAAGCAGAAAACTGCATAACAAAGAGAACAAAAAGAAAACAAAAACTAAAACGGCATACTTAATTACTAACATATTAATACTTACTTTAAATATAAATGAGTTAATTCACCAATTAAAAGACATACTGGAGGTTTAAGAACATTACCCAGATATATATTGTCTATGTGAAATTGCAACAAATATAGTGATATTGACAGGTTAAAAGTAAAAGGATGCAGAAAGGCATATCAAGCAAATGTTAGTCAAAAGAAAGCAGAAGTTACTACTTTTAATACCAGATGAAGCAGAACTCATAGCAAAAAATATTTTCAGAGACAGAGGTGGGCATTACATAATGACTAAATGCTCAATCCACCCAAAAGATATAATATTTCTAAATGTGGATGTACCAAAGAGCTGAAGTGCAAGATATGCGAAGCAAAAATGCATAGAACTGAAAGGAGAAAAAGACAAATATACAGTTATAGTTGGGGAATTCAAAACATCACTGTACGATTGATAAATACAGCTATACAGAAAATCTGCAAGGATACAGAAGAACTCAACAGCACTATCAACAAACAAAATCTAATTGACATTTATAGGACACTGTACCCAGCAACAGCAGAAAACACATTCTTTTCAAGTACCCATGGAACACTTAACAAGATAAACCGTATTATGGGTCATAAAACAAACTGCAATATATTTAAAAGAATTGATATCATATAGAGTGTATTCTTTGACCACAATGAAATTAAATTTGAAATCAATACCATTAAGATAAAAGAATCTTCAAACACATGGAAACTAAAAAGCACACATTTAATTGCTCCATAGTTCTAAAATGAAATATCAAATAATGTTTAAAAACACATTAAAGTGTAAATGAAAATGAAAGTGTGACATCAAAATTTGCATGACACAGTAAAAGCAGTGCTGTGAGAGAAATTTATAGCACTAAACTTATATATCAGGGGAGAGAAAAAGTGAAGTAACCTGATTAAATATAGGCAATAGACATTTCTTTATTAATCAGGTTAGATATCATAATCTGATTTTAAAAATGACCTGAAAAGTGCTGCAATGTAAGCCATGTTCAAATTTCTACAAAAAAAAAAAAAAAAAACCCTAAATAGACATTTCTCAAAAGAAGACATATGAATAGCCAAAATGTATGTGAAAAAATCACTAACCATCGGAGGAATGCAAATTATAACCCCAATGAAACACCACTTCATATCTGTTAAAATGGCTGTTATCAAAACGACAAAAGATAACAAGCGTTGACAAGAATATGAGAAAAAGGGAAACCCTATACATGGTTGGTGGCAATGTAAATCAGTATAGTCATTACAAAAAACGGTATGGAGATCCCTCAAAAAAGTAAAATAGAATTACCATACAATCTCACAATTCCACTTATGGGTATATGCCCAAAAGAATGAAAATCGGTATGCCAAAAAGATATCTGCATTCCCACGTTTATTGCAGCACAATATACAGTAGACAAGGCAAGGAATCAACCAAGGTGTCCATTAACAGATAATTGGATCAAAAATGTGGTATATGTACACAATGGAATATTCTTCTGCCTTAAAAGAAATAAATCTTGTCATTTGCAACAAAAGGAATGAACCTGGAGGATGTTAAGTAAAGTAAGGCAGGCCCAGAAAGAAAAATGCTATGTGATTTCACTGACATGTGGAGTGTGAAACAGTAGAACTCATAGGGAGTAACCAGAGCCTGGGAGTTGGGGGAATTGAAGAGATGTTTGTTAAAGGATACAAAATTTTAGGTAGAAAGAAGGAATCAGTTCAAGATATCTATTGTACATAACAGGGAGTATAGATTATAATAATATTTTATATCAAAAATTATAAAAAAGTAGATTTTAAGTGTTGTCATCACAAAAACAAGATAAGTATGTGAGGTAATGTTTATGTTAGATACCTTTATTTAGCCATCCCACAATGTATACTTATACCAAAACATCATTTCGTACACTATGAACATACAGTTCTCATTTCAACAATGTTCATAGCATCTTCATCAAGAGTAGATTCCATCTAAAGAAACAACTTTCTCTGCTCATTTATAAAAAGCAACTCCTTACTCATTTAGTGTTACCATGAGATTACAGCAATTCAGTCAACATCTTTAGGCTCCACTTCTAATTTTGTTTCTCTTGATTTTTTCCTACCACATCTACGTTTACTTCCCCTGCTGAAATCTTGAATCCTCAAAATCATCCATAAGGATTGGAATCAACTGCTTCCAAACTCCTATTAGTGTTGATATTTGACCTGCTCCCATGAATTATGATTGTACTCAATGGCATCTAGAATGGGAAATTCTTTCTAGAAGGTTTTCAATTTTCTTTGCTCAAATTCATTGAAAGAATCATTATGGCAGCTATGACCTAACATAATTTTTTTCAAGTAAAAAGACTTGAAAGTCAAAATTACTCCTGAATCCATAGGCTGTAGAATGGATGCTGTGTTAGCAGGAATGAAAACAACCTTAACGTCCTTGTATATCTCCATCAGAGCTCTTGAGTGTCCAGGTGCATTGTCACTGAGCAGTAATATTTTGAAAGGGATTGTTTTTTCTCAATAGTATATCTCAACAGTGGGCTTAAAATAGTCAGTAAATCATGCTGTAAACAGATGTGCTGTCATCTAGGCTTTGTTGTTCCATTTCTATAGTATAGGCAGAGTAGATTTAGCATAATTCTTAGGCCTCAGGATTTTTAGAATGGTAAATTAGCATCGTCTTCAAGTTGAAGTCACCAGCTGCGTTAGTCCCTAACAGGAGTGTCATTTTGTCCTTTGAAGCTTTGAAGCCAGGCATTGACTTCTCTTCTCTAGCTATGAAAGTCCTAAATGACATCTTCTTCTTATATTAAGGCTGTTTCATTTACACAAAATCTGTTATTTAGTGTAGCCACCTTCATCAATGATCTTAGCTAGCTCTTCTGGATAACATGCTGCAGCTTCTGCATAAGCATTTGTTGCTTCAGCTTGTAATCGATGCATTGGAGATGGGTTAAAACTTAATGAACTGATCTCCACTAGCTTCAAACTTTTCTTCTGCAGCTTCCTCTCCTCTCTCAGCCTTCATAGAATTGAAGAGTTGGGGCTTTGCTCTGGATTAGGCTTTGGCTTAAGGGAATGTTGCGGCTGATTTGATTCTTTTTCCAGACCACCAAAACTTTCTCCATATCAGCAACAGGCTGCTCTGCTTTCTTATCATTTGTGTGCTCACTGGAGCAGCACTTTTAATTCCCTTCAGTAACTTTTTTCTGTGCATTTACCACTGGGATAACTGGTTGGAGAGAGAGGCCTAACTTTCGGCCTATTTCAGTATTGACATGTCTTTCTTCATTAAGCTTAAATCATATAGCTTTTGATTTAAACTGAGAGGTATGTAACTCTTCCTTTCAATTGAACTCTTAGCGACCATTGTAGGATTACTGTTGGCCTAATTTCAATATTGTTGGTCTCAGGGAATAAGGAGGCCCAAGGAGAGGGAGAGAAGTAGGGGAACAGGGAGGGGAGCAGTCAGAACACACACATTTATCAAGTTTGCTGTCTTATATGGGCACAGTTGGTGACACCCCAAAACAATTAGCTTAGTAAAATCAAAAATTACTATTCACAGATCACATTAACTTATATAATAACAATGAAAAAGTTTGTAATGTGGCAAGTATTACCCAAATGTGAAAGAGACACATTGTGAGCACTTGTGTTGAAAAAACTGGTGTCACTAGACTTGCTCAACTCACAGGTACTACAAATCTTCAATTTGTAAAAAAGTGCAATATTTGTGAAACACAATAAAGTGAAGTACAATACAATAAGGTATGCCTGAATAAAAATATAGACTGATTTTATAACTAATAGTAATACCTTAATATTTAAGAAACATATATTGCGTGCACTATGCTAGGCTGTGTGTTAATGCTAACAGCACAATAAAAATAACGATCATTTCTTCAACAACTCAAGTGATAAATTGTGTAACTCAGATATATAAAAAGTACCAAGTGAACCTGACATGGGTAAATATATATTCTCGAGGGAAGAGAAAAGCTTTAAAGCAGTGACAGCATTTGAGTTTTATCTTGAAGAATAGAAATCCCTTCAGAGATGAAGCTGACTAAGTACTTTTCAGCAGAACATTGTTGGGAAATTCACAAGGATGTAGAGGCACCTGGTTTTAGGGGAGTGGATAATCAAGTGTACATGAAATTCCACTGCACTGTTAGGAGTAGAGGAAATGAAGCAAGAATTAACAGAAAAGAGATTATAGCAACCTACGTGGCCCACGTGAATGCATCTGAACAGTGTCAGTGTGGAACTTTTGCTTATTTTTAAGGATAGAAGTGACATGATCTGCTATGGCATTTACGTCTAGTACTATGGCAATAATAATGATGTTACAATCTTGTAGGCAATAGAGGACAAAGACCTGAATTAAGGAATTAGCCATGAAGACAGAAGAAATTAGATTTAGAAAATTCTGATAAAATAACATTTAAAAACATTTTGACCGATTCTTTGGTGTGATGAGGGAAGAAGCTATTAATTATCTCTAGTTTTTAGCTAGATATATCTTGTTGAGAAGTAGATGAGAAAATAGTAACAAAATGATGCATATTTAGAAACGTGTAGTGGTATCTGTGAAACATGCCCAAGGAAATGGCCAATAGGCATTACTGGCTACATACTTTGTAAGGCCCAGCACAAAATGAAAATGCAAAGTCCTATTCAAGGACTATTACATGTGTTAAGATGGTGACAGCAGAACATTAAATTAAGCACAGGGCTCTTCCATGCATGGGTCCCATGTTTCTAAGCAGGTGGCTTGCCCTTGAAACTGGTTCTGCTGGTAGGCAAAAGAAAACATGGCAGTGAATCTCAGAGGAATGGACTGAAGAAACAGGTTAAAAATCAATAGTGTTATATATGTGATAAATGAAGTAAGGAGAGCTTGGAGCTCATACAGTAGAATGGGCTCTGGAAAGGTTGCATTTTCAGTGTTTGAAGAATAGGAAAGGAGGTCAAAAGTAGTGGTGAGAACATTACAGAAGAAGCTGAAAAAAAAAAAAAGTTAAAATATGCGATCCAGGAGAGAGAGAGACCAGGCTTCAGTGTAAGATATCAGAGGGAAATGAACTAAAAGGAAAATTCAGGAGTAAGCCGAGTAGGTAATTAGAAACTGGTAATTTTAGTTAGATAAAATTCAGTGCACAGTGGAAGAAATAGCACAGGTCACAAAATCAATGTTGTTGAAGAAGTGGAAAAAATGTTTTCATGATTTTGAGTCTGCAAATGTGTCAATTTAATGCTTATTGAAAATGAGAAAGAAAGGTAGCTTATCCTGGAAGTTTGGCAAAACATCATCTTCTTTGCTTCAGAAGTAGTTATGCTTATTTGAAAATCTCTAAATGCTGAGTACTTTTTGGAAGTGGCTGTCAAGGCCATTTTGAATGAACACATGAAGAGATAAAAATGTTACCTTCCTGAGTGTAATCAAGTGTTTACTCAGTGACAGAATCAGCAAGGTTCTCTCTTCCCCAGTAGAGTGCCATCACTCAGTGACTTGCCGTCATCAGCTGAAGAGAGAAGGATTACTTCTTTATGTTTTTCTAGAATTTGGGAGAAATGTTCTTACACAGCCTTAGAGTGATTTTGTCTCTATTCTGAGCTTGTTAGGGTCAGGAAGAGGCCCTTTTATGGACCAGAATTCTACTCGCTTCTTGTTATATATTTTTTCTTTCTTTTTTATTTTGGCACATAGATTTTTTTTCCGTTTTTATTTTCAAAGTTGGAAAAGTTGCAAAAAGCCTGGGACTGATGATGATGGAAATTTTGTGCCAAGAATTCGATGATGAGAGCAATATAAGGTTGCTACTCGCTATTTTATCTCACATAAAAAGAAACATCAAATTCTGGATGTCAAAAAATATTGGGATGCTTCACAAATATAGCAGATTTTTCTTTTAAAAAATTTTTCTCTCAATTTTTTTTAAACTTTTAAGTTCAGGAGTATATGTGCAGGTTTGTTATATAGGTAAACTTGAGTCATGGGAATTTGTTCTACAGATTATTTTGCCACCCAAGTATTAAGCCTAGTACCCATTAGTTATTTTCCCTGATCCTCTCTCTCCTCCCACCTTCCATCCTCCAAAAGGCCCCAGAGTGTGTTGTTCCCCTCTATGTGTCCATGTGTGTTCTCATCTTTTAACTCCCACTTATAAGTGAGAACATGTGGTATTTGTTTTTTTTGTTGCTGCATTAGTTTTCTAAAGATAATGGCCTCCAGATCCATCCATGTCCCTGCAAAGGACATGATCTTGCTTTTGTTTTTTATGTCTGCATAGTATTCCACGGTGTATATGCATCGTATTTTTTTAATCCAGTCTACCACTGATGGGCATTTAAGTTGATTCCGTGTCCTTGCAATTGTGAATAGTGCTGCAATGAACATATGTGCGCATGTGTTTTTATGATAAAAAAAAAAACTTATACCCAGTAATGGGATTACTGGGTTGAATGGTATTTCTGTTTTTAGGTATTTGAGGAATTACCACACTGCTTTCCACAATGGTTGAAATAATTTACACTTTTACCCACAGTATAAAATCGTTCCTTTTTCTCTGCAAGCTCACCAGCACCTGTTATTTTTTGACTTTTTAATAGTAGCCATTTTGGTGTGAGATGATATTTCATTGTGGTTTTGATTTGCATTTCTCTAACAATCAGTCATTTTGAGGCTTTTTTCATATGATTCTTGGCCGCATGTACGTCTTCCTTGAAAAGTCCGTTCATGTCCTTTGCCCACTTTTTAATGGGGTTCTTTGTTTTTTTCTTGGAAATTTAAGTTCCTCATAGATGCTGGATATTCAAACTTGGTCAGATGTGTAATTTGAAAAAAATAATTTCCATTCTGTAAGTTGTCTGTTTACTCTGTTGATATTTTCTTTTGCTGTGCAGTTCTTAAGCTTAATTAGGTCCCGCTTGTCTATTTTTGCTTTTGTTGCAATTGCTTTTGGCATCTTCATTATAAAATCTTTGCCAATTTTTAGGCCCAGAATGATATTGCCTAGGTTGTCTTCCAGGAATTTTATAGTTTTGGGTTTTACATTTAAGTCTTTAATCTATCTTAAGTTTTTTTTTTTTTTTTTTATATGATGTAAGGAAGGGTTCTGGTTTCAATCTTCAACATATGGATAACCAATTATCCCAGCACTATTTATTGAATAGAGAATCCTTTCCCTATTGCTTGTTCTTGTCAGGTTTGTCGAAGATCAGATAGTTGCAGGTGTGCAGCCTTATTTATGGGCTTGCCATTCTGTTCCATTTGTCTATGTCTCCATTTTTCTACCAATACCATGCTGTTTTGGTTACTGTAGCCCTGTAGTATAGTTTCAAGTTGGATAGAATGATGCCTCCAGCCTTGGTGTTTTTTTTCTTCCCCTTAGAATTGCCTTTGCCATTTGAGCTCTTTTTTTAGTTCCATATGAATTTTAAAATAGATTTTTCTAGTTCTGTGAAGAATGTCACTGGTAGTTTGATAGGAATAGCATTGAATTTATAAATTGCTTTGAGCAGCATGACCATTTTTACAATACTGATTCTTTCTATCCATAAGCATAGAATGTTTTTTTTTTTAATTTGTTTTTGTCATCTCTTATTTCTTTGAGTAGTATTTTAAAGTTACCATTGTAGAGATCTTTCACCTCCATGGTTACCTGTATTCCTAGGTATTTTTTCTTTTTATGGCAATTGTGAATGAGATTGTATTCCTGATTTAGTTCTCAGTTTGTCTGCTGCTGGTGTATAGGAATGCCAATAATTTTTGTATGTTGATTTTGTATCCAGAGACATTGTTGAAGTTGTTTATCAGCTGAAGGAGCTTTTGAGCTGAGACTCTGAGGTTTTCTAGTTATAGAATCATGTTGTCTGCAAACAGGGATAGTTTGACTTCCTATTTGGATGTCCTTTATTTGTTTCTCTTGTCTGATTGTTCTGGCCAGGACTTCCAATAGTATGTTGAATAGGAGTGGTGAGAGAGGGTATCCTTGTCTTGTGCCAGTTTTCAAGGGGAATGCTTTCAGCTTTTTCCCATTAAGTATGATGTTGGCTATAGGTTTATCATTGATGACTCCTTCTATTTTTGGGGTATGTTCTCTCAATACTTAATTTGTTGAGAGTTTTTAACATGAAGGTGTGTTTGTAGAGTTTTATCAAAAGCCTTTTCTGCATCTATTGAGATAATCATGTGGTTTTTGTCTTTTGTTCTGTTTATGTGATTAATCACATTTATTGATTTGCATATGTTGAACCAACTTTACATTTTAGTGATGAAGCCTAGTTGATCATGGTGGATAAGCTTTTTGATGTGCTGCTGGGTTTGTTTTACCAGTATTTTGTTGAGAATTTTTCTATTGATATTCATCAAAAGTATTGGCTGAAGTTTTCTGTTTTAGTTGTGTCTCTGCCAAGTTTTGATATCAGAAAGATGCTGGTCTCATTGAATGAGTTAGGGAGAAGTTGCTACTCTTTTTTTTCGTTGTTGTTGTTGTAGTTTGGAATAGTTTCAGTAGAAATGGTACCAGCTCTTCTTTGTATATCTGGTAAAAATTTGGTTGTGAATCTTTCTGGTCTATGGCTTTTTTTTCTTGTTAGGCTACTTATTGCTGATTCAATTTCAGACCTCATTATTGATCTGTTCGGGATTTGATTTTTTCTTGGCTCAATATTGGGAGGGTGTATGTATCTAGGAATTTATCATTTTCTTCTATTTTCTAGTTTATGTGCATAGAGGTGTTCATAATTATCTCTAATGCTTATTTGTATTACTGTGGGTTCAGTGGTAATATGCTTTTGTTGTTTCTAATTATGTTTATTTGCATCTTCTCTCTTCCTTATTAGTCTAGCCAGTGGTCTATTTGATTAATTTTTTTTTTCAGAAAAACAACTCTTGGATTCTGTATTTGTTGATCTGTTGAGGGTTTGTGTGTGTGTGTGTGTGTGTGTGTGTGTGTGTGTCTCAATCTCCTTCAGTTCAGCTCTGATTTTGGTTATTTCTTGTCTTTTTCTAGCTTTCTAGCTGGTTTGCTCTTGGACCTCTAGTTGTTTTAGTTGTGATGTTACGTTGTTAAATTTAAATCTTCCTAACTTTTTGATGTAGGTGTATGGTGCTATAAATTTAATTCTTAACACTGTCTTGTATCCCAGAGATTCTGATATGTTGTATCTGTGTTCTCATTACTTTCAAATAACTTCTTGATTTTTGCCTTAATTTCATTATTTACCCAAGTGACATTTAGGAGCAGGTTATTCAATTTCCATGTAATTGTATCTTTCTGAGTAAATTTCTTAGTGTAAATTTCTAATTTGATTGCACTGTGGTCCAAGAGAGTGCTTGTTATGATTCCAGTTCTTTTACATTTGCTGAAGAGTCTCGTATGTCCAATTATGTGTTCAATTTTAGAGTATGTGCCATGTGATGGTGAGACGAATGTATATTCTGTTGTTTTCGGATGGAGAGATCGGTAGATGTCTATCAGGTCTATTTGATCCAGTGCTGTGTTCAGGTTTTGAATATCTTTGTTAATTTCCTGCCTTAATAATCTGTCTAATATGGTCAGTGGGGTGTTGAAGTCTCCCACTATTATAGTGTGGGAGTCTAAGTCTTTTTGAAGGTCTCTAAATATTTGATTTATGATTCTGGGTGCTCCTGTGTTGGGTGTATATATATTTGGGATACTTAGGTCTTTTTGTTGAATTGAACCTTTTACCATTATGCAGTGTTCTTCCTTGTTTATTTTATTTTATTTTGGGGGGTTTAAAGTCTGTTTTGTCTGAAATTAGGATTGCAACCCCTGCTTTTTTCTGTTTTCCATTTGCTTCATAAATTTTCCTTTATCTCTTTATTTTAAGCCTATGGGTGTCATTGCATGTGAGAGGGGGTCTCTTGAAGACAGCATACCTATGTGTCTTGGCTCTTTATCCAGCTTGCCACACTGTGTCTTTTAATTGAGATATTTAGCTCATTTACATTTAAGGTTAATATTAATTTGGATTTGATTCTGTAATCATGATGCTAGCTGGTTACTATACTGCTTTGTTTCTGTGGCTGCCCTATAGTGTTGCTGGCCTGTGTACTTATGTATGTTTGTGTGGTGGCTGGTAATGATCTTTCCTTTCCATATTTGCTGCTTCCCTCAGGAGCTCTTATAAGGCAGGTCTGGTGGTATCAAATTTTCTCAGCATTTGCTTATCTGAAAAAAAAAAATTTCTCCTTTGCTTATGAAACTTAGTTTGGCCAGATATAATATTCAAGTTTGGAATTTCTTTCTTTTTTCTTTTTCTTTGCTGGATATTTGTCTTCTGGCTTGTAAGATTTTTGCTGAGAGGTCCACTGTCAGTCTGGTGGACTTCCCTTTGTAAGTTACCTGACCATTCTCTCTAGCTGCCCCTAAGATTTTTTTCTTGGATTTCAACCTTGGAGAATCTGATAATTATGTGTTTGGGGGAAGATCTTCTTTTAAAGTATTTTACTGAGATTCTTCACATTTCCTAAATTTTCATTTTGGTCTCTCTAGCTAGGTTGGGGAAATTCTCATGGATAATATCCTGAAATATGTTTTCCAAGTTGCTTATACTCTCCCATTCCCTTCAGAATCACCAATGAGTTGTAGATTTGGCCTCTTTACATAATCTCATATTTCTCAGAGGTTTTGTTCATTCCTTTTTCTTTTCTTTTTTTTTAATTCTTGTATGACTTTTATTTCAGAAAGGCAGTCTAAGATTCTGTCCTCTACTTGGTCTATTCTGCTGTTAATACTTGTGATTGCATTATTAAATTCTTGTAGTGTGTTTTTCAGCTCTATCAGTTTGGTTACATTCTTTTCTATAATGGCTATTTTGTCTGTCAGCTCCTGTATCATTTTATTGTGATTCTTAGTTTCCTTGGATTGTGTTTAAACATATTCTTGCATGTCAGTGATCTTCATTCCTATTTATATTCCAAATTCTATTTTTGTCATTTCTGCCATCTCAACCTGGTTCAGAACTCTTGCTGGATATGTGGTATGATCATTTGGAGGGAAGAAGGCACTCTGGCTTTTGAATTGTCAGAGTTCTTGCATTGGTTCTTTCTCATCTTTGTGAGCTGATGTTTCTTCAACCTTTGAAGTTGCTGACCTTCATAAGGCTCTTTTTTCTTTTATCCTATTTGAGGAGTTTAATTGTGGTATAAGGTGGAATCAGCTATCTTTGTTTCTGGGAGATTTTAGGGGGACAGCACTCAGCTCCCAACTCCTGGACTGCATGCTCTAACTCTGGGGAACTTGTATCGGAACCCAACTTTGTTCTCTGGCTCCTCAAAGTTATGAATTCACTGTGCTGGGGCAGCTGAGGTGTTCCTGGACCACTGGTCACTACACTCTGATGGGTGGTATCATCCAAAGTATTATGTAGTGTGGTGACAGCCAGATCCATCCTCATTCACATGTGCCAGCAGCAGTGGCAGCAGCATCATGATAGGGTGCATGATTGTGGGCTGCAGCAGGGTCCTAGTGGGTTCCAGGGTGCCTGCTTCCATGTGAGTGTTCACCACAGTGGCAGACGCAGCTCGGCTTGGGGGGCAGGGGGCCCCTGCTGGCAACTGTGCATGTGGTCACACTAATAGTGGTGTTAACATGGGGATGGGGCGCTGGCAGGCACAGGTTTGTGTGCACTTTCTGTGCACCACAGGCAGGGGTGGTCACACAGGTGGAGGAGGGTCTGCTGTTTTCTGTACCTAGTTTCCCTTCTGTGGCTGTGTTGGTGCAAGGGCAGGGCACTGGTAGGGGCAATGCTGGCTATCTCTGTGGTCACCAAGTTTCTGACCGCAAAGATGGTCTGATGGGGGTGGGAAGGTGGAGTGTACTCCTGCTGTATCAGTGACAGGGCAGGGTGCATGCATACACAGATGCTTTAGGGCAAGAAATGAAAAACCTGCCTGTGCACATATGTGCCAGCAAAGCAATGTCATAGGTTGCCGTGGGCCTGGGGGAAGTTGCAGGGTGGGGAGGGAGCACGTGGGCTGGTGTATGGCCATAGGGGCCACCCTGCTGGAGCTTTCCACTGGTCAAACATAGTCGGCCAGCACAGAAGCTATGATTCAGACCTCCAAGTCACCTGAGGCTGCCCTGCAAATGTGTACAGCCAGTCTGGGGCCCTGGAAGAAGCCAGCAGATTGACCCTGTCTCATGGGCAAGACTGCCCTGCAGAGTTCAGGTCTCACAGTTCCCCTAAGGCTCAAATCTCCTATGGGAGCAAGTTGAGCCTAGGGGGATGGGCTTCCCTGGCATCTGCACTAGAACACATGCTCTTGCACCAAACCCTCTGGGCTCCACAAGAGCTGGCTTGCCACCACTATCACTTCCCTCAGCAGCTCTCCCTGCCAACTCTGGTGTCTGTGATAGTTGAAGGGGTCTTCTTTTATTGGGATTCCAGAGACCCATGGTGAGAGTGGGTTGCTCCTTGACGGTTCAACCCATTCTCCTGAGTCGTTGGAAGCCAGGAATGAGTCCCGGTGCACGGTAGCCCTGTGCTGGGTTCCCAGTTTCCTTCTGTTTACCCAGCTAATGTGTCTTCTCTCTGTCCACTCTCTCTGGCTTCCCTCTGAAGATCTGTTAGGAGTGTGCCAGTTGACTCAGTCCCTCATTGGCAGCTGTTCCACCTGGTGGCTGCATCTAGTTGTCCACCTTGCCCTATGAGTAACCCATCTTTTTATTTTAATAGAAAGATCATGATGACATTTACATGGAAAAGGTAACTATAGGGATGCTAAGTCATCTTGCACTTTTCTTCCCTCAGTCCGTTCACTGTTCAGTGGGGAAAAGAAATTTGAGGAATTGAATTATTTCACAGGATTCAGTGACTGAAATTTAATACCAACTTTTTATTTTTCATGTTATTTGCAGTTATATTGTACATTTAATTAAAAAAAAAAACTTTAGGTTGGGCGCAGTGGCTCACACCTGTAATCCCAGCACTTTGGGAGGCTGAGGCGGGCAGATCACAAGGTCAGGAGATCGAGACCATCCTGGCTAACACAGTGAAATTCCGTCTCTACTAAAAAATTACAAAAAATCAGCCTGGCGTGGTGGTGGGCGCCTGTGGTCACAGCTGCTCGGGAGGCTGAGGCAGGAGAATGGCCTGAACCCGGGAGGCGGCAATTGCAGTGAGCCGAGATTGCACCACTGCACTCCACCCTGGGTGACAGAGCGAGACTCCGTCTCAAAACAAAACAAAACAAAACAAAAAAAAAACTTTATCATGTAATATCTCATGAGAGCTTTATTGTCACAAGGAAGGCTGGATGTGTTGAGAATGAAAATCACTCCCTCTTCATTAAGTGTTGTTTTGTCTACAGAATGGCCCCCAGGCATTTATTTTAACATCCTCTCTAATCGTATTTTACAAAAATAATCCTGTTTTTTCCCCTAATTTACTGCCTGGAGAAAATGGTATAATGCTGAGGCAAAAACACAAAGGGAACTTGTTAATTTTCTAACTTAATAACTTAAATCTTGATCTTAGAGGTGATTACATTAAGGATAATAATAATCTGGTCATACATACTCCATTTTACTTCTCAACATTAACTATGTGAAAACAAAAAATAATAGCTTTTGCCCCTTCATTTGTTATGTAACAGAAACTTGACATTTTTGACTCATTTGGGACCTTAATAATTTGCCAAACTCAAAAAAATCATTAGTTGATGATTAGATGAATAAAGTATTCATTGCAGCATTATTCACAAAAGCCAAGATATGGAATCAACCTAAGTTTCTATTAATGTATAAATAGATAAAGAGAATTTGGCATATATACACAAAAGAACATTATTTAGCCTCAGAAAAAGAAGGAAATTCTGTCATTTGCAACAACCTGGATAAACCCTGGAAGAGGTTGTATGAAGTGAAATAATCCAGATACCAAAAGACAAGTACCATATGATCTGACTTAATGTGTGGACTGAGAAAAGGTGGAACTCATAAAGAATAGAATGGTAGTTACCAGGGACAGGGTAGGGAGGGGTTTGGGGAGGTGTCTTTCACGGATACACATTTCAGTTACAAAGGAGGAATACATTCAAGAGAAACACTGAACATTATGGTGACTATAGTTAATAACAGTATACTGCATACTTGAAACTTGCTCGGAGAGCAGATTTCAAGTGTTTTCTGCACCAAAAGTCCTAAGCATATGAGTTGATGCACATGGTAAAGGGCTTCATTTAGCCATTCCACAATGTATACAGATGTCAAAACAGCATGTTGTACACCATATATATCATTTTTCAATTAAAAAATAAAATTTACAAACAGTAGGAAAAAGTACAAGCATAAGGCTAAGTGAAAGAAACCTATTGCAAAAGACCCCATATTGTATGGTTTCATTTATGTGAAATTTCCAGAATAGACAAATTCATAGAGGCAGAAAGTAGATGGGGTTGTCAGAGGCTGAGGGTCTTTTTGGAGTGATGAACATATTCTGGAATTAGATAGTGATGATGGCTGCAAGCCCTTGCAAATATACTAAAAACTAGTGAAGGTTATTGAGTCAATCTCTGCCTATTACTTTTCAATGTGCCCATTTTTCCTTTTTATTTTAATAATAGTAATTTTCCTTTTCAAGACAATTAATTGTTTTTTTTTTTTTGTCAGAACACTATTCTTGTCTCTGAGATATAATATCTTCTAACTCTGGAGAAATTAGTTATTCATATTATGAAGTCTTCTGTTTTTTAATAACATTTAGTCATTTGTTTGTATTGTGTGTGTGTGTGTTTCTTTCTTTTTTTTTGATCTTCCTTAATTGCTCTTCTTAAAATATTTTGTGGTTTTTGTTTCTATGTTTGTGTTTCCACTTGAGAATCCCTGTTAGCTTGTCTGTGCACATATTTTCTGTGTATTTTGAGGTTACCTTCATGGACTCTGTGAGATGAAATGCATGTGTTGCTAACAGATATACACCATTAGGGACTGTCCTCTATTTTTAGGCATTTTGGATCATGTTGAATATTTTTACTCATTCCCTAGGACACAAAGCTGCCACCCTGTCCCAAGTACCTACACTCACTATTCCAGCCTAAGGGTAAATACTTCTAATATTTACTGCTAGCACAAATCGAGGACAAGATATCATGTAGACTCCATCCTAGCATACAAAAAATAAGCTGGACAACATCAAATGTTAAAATAATCCTCCAGAGCTCCTTCTGCCAAGGGTGTCTTCTATCTCTGATCTTCAGGCACTCGTTGACCAAATCACACCTTTCATAGAACTCTTCTTTTGGGTATCCCATTTTTCAAAATGATTAGTGATATTCCTAAAACTTTTTCATCGCAGATGGGATGCAATATTGTTTTCCATACATTTTGTGGCATTCTATTGTTTACCTCAAATTTTCTGCAATTACTGAAAATTTTGGTGAGAGTTTGAGATGAATATTTGTCTTTGCTCAGTTTGTCTTTGCTTCCAGTTTCCTTTTGGAACTTTTCAATGTCAAAGTCAAGCAGTAACAATTCCAGACAATCCCTGCTTTTACTTGTTCAGTCAGTAACATAATTGATCACTTCACAGAAATTGGAGGAGCAAACACAAATCTACCAATGGTTGTGTAGACGGGAACAATCATAAATGGAACTCTGTTTCCTATAAACTAGGACACAAAAAATCATTCAGAGGATGTTGCCAGGTTCAGGAAAATAGTATATGTATCATTCAGCCAACTGTAGCCAGATAACTGTCTCCTCTGTGTACTTTTATTCCAGTGGATGGATGGTATGAACCCATTTAACTATGGAAGATAAAGAATGTTTGTAGATTTCAGAAGAGCCTCCTAGAAATACACTGAGGATTGTGAGTATATAACATATGCTTTCAATTATAGTAATAATTGAAGGACTAATATTTTAGTCCTTATGGATCCAGTTATATGTTAAGTACTTTATGTATATTATTTCAATTAATTGTCACTATATTTCTATATATTAGGTAATTATATTTGTTTCACAAAAAAGAGTACTGAGGCGCCAAGAGGGTAAATACCTCATCCAAGATCACATAACTCAGTGGCAGCATTTGAAGTCAGTTCTATTTTACTTCAAAGTGCATGCTTTTAATCCCCATACTGTATGGTTGCATTGCTCTATGCTATGAAACATGCTGTATTGTTGTATTGTTTCCCAACAGTCCATCTACTATTCTGATAAATAAATATTCTTTCATTTCAATGATAAGGAATTCAATTATTGATTCTGTTGTCAACCTGAAATGGAAGAATCAACTAGCACATTCTAAGAGAAAGAATGAGGTGATATATTTAAAACACAACATAGAACTGACAGATAATAGACATTTAATTGTTGTTAGACAATTGAAACCCTCTCATGTGCTTCATTTCAGAAGATCCAGTTCTCAACTATTGACAAAACATAAATTGATGATCAGCACTTAGTTGAGATGCACTTACAATGAAAGAACAACCTTCAAACTCCCAAAGGATAACCTTTAGTGGTGAAATCTCTTTCTATCTTTTTTAATTTGTTACTTCCAACACATAAAGATGCAAAATATGAATTTAAATTTGTGGACTAAACATTTGTCTATTTCCTTATAATTTTGACCAGTTCATAATACTAAGATGTGCATACAGTATGATGAGCACAATTTTCTATGCCTTTATGTGGAAAAGCTATTGGCTTTTATTTTTAAAAGAAGCTAAATATGATGTACAGTGCTTTAATTGTTTTAAATACCTTAAGGTACATTTTATTTCATTCATTGCTAGTGAGGGAAAGTTAGGCAGAGATAATAATCAAATGGATGTTTAATATTTTTTAATTATGTAGTCTTTGAATGTCTACCACCTTGCTGTTTTGACACCTCGGCAGTTCTTCTGCTACCCTTCCTTTTGCCTAAATTCCATGCTGCCTGGAGAATAAGAAAACACAAGCAAACAGACTGTAGGTTCAGATCATAAACTGATAATCACCTGCAGCATCCCATAATTTCCCTAGATGCAGGGAAAAGATATTTCCTAAGTCATGTAATTATGGTTTTATATGGTATCCTTCACATTTTTATTTGTGTGGATTGCAATCTCCACTGCCTGCCATTTGCTTCTAAAATTGAAATGTAACCTAATTGGAGGCTAATGAGGGATTATCACTGTTGCCATGTTAGCTATTTATGTGTATGTATTCCATGAATAAATAGCTATTTTGAATGTAAGCATTGCTTTCAGGACTTAATATCAACAAAGAGATAATCTTAAGGGTAGAATGAGAAATACGTCTAATACATGGTTTGGGGCCTCAAAATTTTGCTTGTGATATAAGAAGAATATATTATATACAATCCTTTATCTGATGTCAGACAGTTTTTTAAAAAATACTGAGTGGATTATAAATTGCCAAACATTCTCCTGATGTAATGCTCCCAGGTGTTACACATGACACCCTTGAGAACGCTGACCTTCCTTGTGGAAACACCGATGCTTAAGTTGAAGAGGAGTGTGATTACTGTTCTTAGTAACAAACCCATTGATTAAGGACGTATTCCAAGTGTTTTCCTTAGCAACTCATTCTGGGTTATTATTAACAAATAAACGTTAGCTCTTCTGAAGATTCTTCTTTTACATTTGCCTCTCTCTAGGGTCATGAGTTTTAAAACACAAATCTAAAGGGAAAAAAATACACAGAATTTCATCAGACATTAATGGGTCCCTTCTTTTACAAATCTAATCAGCTAATTGGTTTATTTATTATTTGTTTGTTTATTTGGAACCCTAGTCTGCTCTTTAATTTATTTTGGGTTCTGGGCCTGCTTGAAATTCATTTTTAAAGAAAGAAGAACAAGCACTTTGGGAGGCCGAGGAGGGCGGATCACCTGAGGCCAGGAGTTCAAGACCAGCTTGGCCAACAGGGCAAAACCCTGTCTCTACTAAAAATACAAAAATGGCAGGCACCTGTAGTCCCAGCTACTCGGGAGGCTGAGGCAGGAAAATTGCTTGAATCTGGGAGGTGAAGGTTGCAATGAGCCAAGATCATGCCACTGCACTCTAGCCTAGGTGACAGAGCGAGACTCCGTTTCAAAAAAGAAAAAAAAAGAAAGGAGATTTACTATGGCTTTCTCAATACAAAATACAAAACGAAGAGAAGACAGATAATATAAACCCTCATTTTTATTAGTTTCCTGGACTAGATCCGCCGGCAAAGAAAGAATTCCTTCAAGTTCCAGATGTTCATACACGTTCATTCATTCCAACAACAAAATTTCTGATTGCACATATCAGTTCTTCTGCAGGATGGTATTTACATTTATATATTTTACTATTTTTTCAGGCATTTGTTACATTTATCTCTATCCAATGCCATCTCTGTGGAATGAGTAGAAAAAAGAAAATTTTCTTCTAGACATATGGGGAAACTGAAGACCAAGGAGGTAAAGTTAGTCAGAGTTCATAACTCCATCTAGTCAAGCAAGCTCTGTGAAGGCCTTGGCTTGGGTCCACCTTGTTGATTTTCACATGCTCAGCAGGTAATATAATGACCAGGACATAGATGCTGTCTCATAAATAGCTATAAAATGAACAACTGGGTGAAGAGAGCCTAAGCTGGAAATCCCATCTCCACACCTCTTCAACTCAAGCCACAGCTCATCATCTGTGCCACTTAGCCAGAAAAATTCACTCCTTCAGCTATTCTGAGTCCTTCTCTTTTAACATTTATTACCCTATACTCTTGTTGCAGAGCTCTCCACAGGTCCTGAGAATAGAGAATATAAAAAACTTACTAGATGTTAGTTCTTTATAATCATGATCTTTCCTCTCTAGATTTAAATGCTGACTCCAATTATAACCAATTTCATTGTAATTAATATTGCTTAACATTTATGGTGTGCTTAATATTTTTAAAGCACTTCAGAGTTATTTAATGAATCATCTAACGTTCTAGTGAATAATGACATTATTATTATTATCTGCGGGTTCTATAGATTAGGCTCCTGCTTAAGTGAAGAGACTTGTCTAAGGCAGTTGCCACATTTGCAAGGGAAGGAAACTTATTCAAACCTATGGCTGGAGAAGAGCACCCTGTTTCAATACATAGAGCACTTTTGATTGACTTGTTTATTTTCTGGAAGTGATGAGCTGCACTTAGCCCTTTTTCTTCTACACTGTGACTGGTGCACAACACTTATACTCTGTGTCTTCTCTTACCTTTTATCATGCTTTCACTTAAACACTTTTTCTTTTGTTTCCCTACTTAACCCAGGAAAATCTCTTTACCTCCTGAAGTTCTGTGAAGATCAGGGTCACACAATGATGGAAGAGGAAGACAAGTTGATGCAGGACAGCCGCATGCCAAGAGTTCCACTAGAAACTGCGTCTGTATTCTTTTTTTTTTTTTTTTTACTGCCACTCAGTGAGTTAGGAAGGCATTTGTCTCATTTGATAGATGGAGTATCCAAGGTTGAGATGGACAAGAAGGCTTGCCAAGGTCTGGTGGACTTCAGAGCCCCTCCCTACTGCACGGAGCCTATTCTAGGATTCTGCTGCCTGGATCCAAGAGTCAGCGCTTCTGCTACTGAACATTCTGTGTACCATGGATCTTTCACTTCAATGTCTAGAGAGTTTTACTTGGAATAAAGATTTCACTTGCGCTGTAATTAACTAATTAACTTTATAAATGTGTATAGAACTTCTATTTGAAGCTGAATATGTCCTGTTTTGTGCAGTACTGGAGATGACCTGATGAGCCAGGTAGATACCCCCTGTCCAATCTGCTTCATCCTATCCTGCCAACTGACCTGATTGAAGAATTTAGAAAATTAAAAATAGAAAGTCTAGAAAAATTAAAAATGCACTCCTAAGACCCGTGAGAATACTTTTTCTAACTTATGTGAAAATCAGAAATAATTTCTTTAGATTGCAATAGTATCCACATATTTTCTTTTCAGAAATTTCTATTAATTCGGCATGAGAGATCCTATATTACTTTTCATTGAACAGATGATAGAACAGCTTAAGCTTAGTTATCGTTATTAAAGAAGGCCCATTTTGGCACATTTCTAAGAAAGGATTATGCACCTTTTTTGTGCATAATCTAGTTTTAATTCCTATTTTTATATGTTATTGTATAAACACCGTGTATACGGCATTTAGGACCAATTTAATTTTCACTGACTATTGTATTTTAGATATTTTGCATACACCCATGTCATCAAGACAAATATTTATTTATTTTGATCCTATCTTATTTAACATATCACTTGTGGCAGCATCCAAGACTCGTTACAAGGTAATGAATTTATAGGTGGCATAGAGGGAGAGCAATGGATCAAGTGGTCTGAGTTTACATCCCAGGTCCCCTGGCTAATAAATGTATAGCATTGGAAAAGCTACTTAACACCCAATACCTCAAATTTCTTTTCTGTAAAATGGGAATAATGTACCTGCCTTATAGAATTTCTATGAGCATTCAATAAGGAGTATATTGAAACCCCTAGGTAACTACCTGGTACAAAGTAAGCATTCAGTAAACAGTATTATTAATAAGGAAATAATTCACAACAATAATTACACATAGTGATAGAATAATAAGATGAAACATGGTACAAAATATTGCACTTCAGAAAATTTTATACTGTTACTAAAATAGCAGCAGAGTGTGTGGTCTTCAAAGTATTTAAACATTTTATGGCCGGGCGCGGTGGCTCAAGCCTGTAATCCCAGCACTTTGGGAGGCCGAGGTGGGCGGATCACAAGGTCAGGAGATGGAGACCATCCTGGCTAACACAGTGAAACCCCGTCTCTACTAAAAATACAAAAAAAATTAGCCGGGCATGTTGGCGGGCGCCTGTAGTCCCAGCTACTTGGGAGGCTGAGGCAGGAGAATGGCGTGAACCCGGGAGGCGGAGCTTGCAGTGAGCCGAGATGGCGCCACTGCACTCCAGCCTGGGGGACAGAGAAAGACTTCGTCTCAAAAAAAAAAAACATTTTATATATTGACATATCATCATTTATTAAACCATTGTAATTTTTAATATTGTTTTCTGTTTTTAGTTATTATATATACTCTTGTAATAAATTGTTCCAAAGAATTGTCTTTATACATGTATTTCTTGGGAATAAACTTCCAAGTGGAACTACAGAGTCAAAAGGTATCAATATAACAGATACTGGAAATGTATTTTCATAATAAGGTAAAAGCTGACTTCGTTAATTTAATTCAATATTATCAAACACTAGCTTTTACAAAACTCAGCCTTCAAATTCATCACATGAAGCAGAAAACGTAAATCATAGGGGGAAATAACATGGCTATGACGATATTTAAAATGCATGATACTTACTATACTAATTGATACAGCAGTTGTGCTCCTAGGTATTTATCCAAAGGAATTGAAGACGTATGTCCACACGAAAACCGTACACAGATATGTATTGCAGCTTTATTCATAATGGCCCAAACGGGAAAGCAACCAAAATTTCCTTCAGTGGGTGAATAGATAAATACACTGTATATATCCAGGCAATGAAATTTTATTCAGCGCTTAAAAAATGAGCTTGCAAGTCATGAAAAGACATGGATGAAACTTAAATGCATTTTACTGAGTGAAAAAAGCCTACATGGAAAGGGCACATATGGTACTATTCCAACTGTGTAAAAAGGCAAATTATGGAAATGATAAAAGGATCAGTGGTTGCCAGAGGTCAGGGGGAATGAGAGTTGAACAAGAGGAGCGCAGAAGATTTTAGGGTTGTGAAACTACTCTGTATAATATTGCACTGTACCTAGATGTCACTAGACATTTGTCAAAACCCATAAAATGTACAACACCAAGAGCAAACTCTAAAGTAAACTACAGACTTTAGGTGATAACGATGTGTCAATATAGGTTCATTTATTGTAATAAATAAAACTCCAGTGCGGAATGTTTATAGTTAAGGAGGCTGTGCGAATATGAGGGTAGGTAGGTGGTGTATAAAAAATCTCTAGATTTTCCTTTAGATATCGCTGTGAATCTAAAACTACTCTTTAAAAGACATATTTAAAAAGAATTTGTGATGAAGGAATGCAAATGTTTCATAGTTCTTCTCCTATATAACCAATATGAATGGTGAGGGCTGATCCTTCAGAGTTGATGATTTAAAATAATTTATGAATCTTCTTTCAAATTTGCTAATGTTAAGCAAAAGAGACTATGTGCATCAAATCTCAGACTTGTCATCTAGGATCACACAACAATACATTCGTATTTCAAAGCTATAAACATATACGTGTGTGTATATATGTATGCATACATATATGTATCACATTTAAGAAATTTATATATGTGTATCTATTTTTAAAAACGTGTTGGTTGATCTAAATGTAGAAAGGACAGTATGGATTTAATTAGAGATGTATTAACTATAAGATAAGTATAAAACACCATGCTAGGCATTGGAATAGAATAAATTATGGACTCACTTTCAGGAAGCTCAAAATTTGGTTCAATAAGAAAATATAATGCAGAAGGTTTGTAGTCAACAGCAGGAATAGACTTCAGAGGTAATAGGGAAAGGTAAAGTATCCCACACTATCCAGAGCCATTATTTCAGAAAATTTCATGGCGATGGTATTTACATGATTAAAAGCATGCATTTTAGCAATTCTTTCCTCTGTCTAGGAACTCACCTCTCTTACAGGGTGATACAATATCATTTCCATCTTACTTTCCATACCACTTGCCATTCCATTACCATATTACTTAGAGTGTATCAGTTGCTTTGTTCATATTGCATGTGCCTCATTTGTAAATGACATTGTCAAGGCTATTATTGCCGCTGTTTGCAGAATGTCGGAAAGCTGTGAAACTCAGCACAGCCAAGCTGTTTGCAGCAAACAGCAAATGAAACGTACTCATAAATGATTAAAGGCACTTCATAAGTGATCCTTACCAAGGAAATAGAAATGTTGTCAGACTGAGTCATCATCTCTCTTGTGCACCTGGGATTGAGCCAAAGACAGTTGCTACTGATAACCGGCTAGGGGAATGCTTGCCTCAGAAAAGGAGAGGAAACTTATATAGAAAGAGCCTTTCAATTTAAAAGCAGTGTCATCACATTAAGTGGTGGGGTTACTCCCCTGTTTTAAAATTCATTACAAAATCTCTATTTTAGTCATTTTAGTGAAATCATAAAACATTAGTCATCTGAAAATCAAAATAAAACAAGAAAACAAAACGAAACACACATTCACACAACCAGCATGTATTCAGAAGGAACTGACTTACATGGATGTATCCTTTGATCCACTTGAATACATCTTTTCTTTATTGACAAAATAGCCAACTTTAGTGAGAAAAATATTAGTTATGTTTAGTGAGCTTTGTTCTCAATATGTTCATTGATAGTAGAAGGTCAGCATTCCAAGAATTAATAAAATCCACTTTTTTTAGTTTTGCCATTTTGAGAAATCAAGAGTCTTAAAAAAAGTTATTTGCTCAAGATTAATAAAATCCACAGGGCAGTTGATAGTAAACTAATCACACCTAAACAAGATTTTCATGTAAACTTCACTATGCACAGACAAAACAAGAAAAGAAACTTTTAGAAGATGTGTTTACACATGGCTCAAGGAGACAGGACCAAATCACATGTGATTTTTTTTTACTAGCTTTATTTCGGTCTAATTTACATGCAATAAAATTTATTAATTTTAAGTGTACACTTTAGTGGGTTTAGACAAATGAATATCTCCACAAACACACCACAGAATATTTCCACAAGCCTGAAAATTCTCTACTTCCATTTGCATAAACTCCCTTCCCCCTACACTCTGATGTTTGAAAAGCACTTATCAGTTTTTCTATATATAAATTTACCTTTTCCTAGAATCTCATGTAAAGGGATGGGATTTTGGTCTGGTTTCTCTCACTTAGCATAATACTCATGTGATTCATTTATGTTGTTGCATGTATCAATAGCTCTTTGTTTTTGTTAATATATTTTCAACATTAATGTTCATTCCCCTTTTCCTTTACAGAGTTTCTCAAAGACTGTAGAAATTAGATGATCTGAGGGGGTCACAATGGAATCATGAGTAGTTTTTGAAGAAGTACCAGGCCAAGAACTGGGTGTGCTCTACACATTGTCTCATGAAATTCTCTATTTTTGAGACAGAGTCTCACTCTGTCACCCAGACTGGACAGCGGTGCAATCTGGACTCACTGCAACCTCTGCCTCCAGGGTTCAAACAATTCTCCTGCCTCAGCCTCCGGAGTAGGTAGCTGGGATTACATGCACATGCTGCTAGGCTCTGCTAATTTTTTTTTTTTTTTTTTTTTAGTAGACATGGGGTTTCATCATGTTGGCTAGTCTGGTCTTGAACTCTTGACCTCAAGTGATTCACCTGGCTCGGCCTCCCAAAGTGCTGGTATTATGGGGGTGAGCCACTGGTCCCAGCCTGAAATTTTCTTAATAATCCCCCAAGAAGGAGTTTATTAATGAACACCAAAGCTCATCAGATATTAAGGTACATGTTAAACATCTTTTTATTATATAAGCTTACTTTCTTATTGGAAGTAATTAAACATAACTGTATAATTATCTACAAATGTTATAGACGGAACTGAAATATCGGATGAAGAACGGGTCAGATGACATCAAGGTCTTAGAGCATAGGAAATGCAGAGAAAATTTTGTGCCTTGATGGAAAACTGTGCAGTGTTTAGAGCACAATTTCTAGGCTATCTGATTATAGTCAGTTTTTCATTTGTTTGTTTGTTACGATACTACAGATTGTAGATAATGGGTAGAAATGTAAATAACTCTTGTCTGTAGACAATCATGTATATTCTCTTCAGCAGAAGCTCAACTGACTTCCTTCTTATGGGAAGCTCTGGGTTTACCTCCAGTTTGCAAATTCATTTTGTTGACCTAAAGGAAAAAAGAAACACTGAGGCACAAACATAATTTTAAATAGTTTACCTGAGCCAAGATGAGGACAGCTGCCTGGCAGACTCAACCCAAATAACTGCGGATCTGAGCCTTGTTCAGCCTTTGTTACAAGCAAGTTTTTAAAGACAAAAAAAAAAAAAGAGGGACAAGGATTGGGCTGATAAAAAGTTGTCTGTTAGGAGTTCTCATTGGCTTACAGCAATAGCATTGATTAGTAACTGGCTATACATTGTATGAGTTATGGGGTTCAGTGTGCCCAGTGTGTGGCATTGTTAGGTTAATTTATATCTCCTGTGGTGATAGCAAGCAGTTTCAAGAGATGATTATTTAACCTAAGGGAGGAGTGGGATGTGACTAGTATCTCATTCCATGCCTCTCTGGGCCTGATAACTTAGAGGAGGCTCACATTCTTCAGATGAAAAGTTTATTTTCTTTCTCTATTTTAACATTTCTTATTTATAAATATATTTGTTCTTTGGACCTCTCCTTTGAACTGGTCAAACCATCTTAGTAGTTTTCTCATTTGTAAATAAAGTAACTAACACATGTTTATTTTTATGAGAATCATTATTTTGTCTTTTTTTTTAAATCTCTTAACAGAACAAACTGAATTCAAGTCTTCCGATCATAAATTCTGCACCTTTTCCATTATACCATAAATGGCTCATATATTTCATAAACCTCATTATCAGTTACCTTAACACCTAAAAATATGTTTACATTTTGAACTGTCTTTTATCAATGATATAATCATCTCCCAGATAGATGTATCTTTGCTACAATAGGCCAGTCTTGTGAATGGATACAGGAAACTTAAGGGAACTACATAGCTTCATTTTTTTAAAGATCAGGCTTCATCAAGTTGTAGCATTGGCAGGAGGCCTGCAGCCTTTAAGGAGATGGGGTTATGTCAGAGTATCTCCCATAAGACCTGAATCTAAGGCCTTTCTAAGCTCTGACTTTTCAAGCTGCCAACATTCATGGAGCATATTAGTGTTAATATCTGCTGTTTATGAAATCAAGAGAAAAAATAATATGCTACTTTTTTCTGCTCTGTTATCCACACAGGTGATACAGAATCTGCACTTGGTCCTCACAGAAAACACCTGATTAGAATAGACTACATGTCTAAGTTTTGTTTATGTCTTGGAATTATACATAAAGTACACCTGTTACGAAGAACCTTGATGTCATCTGCGCCAATCTCCACCTGATATTGGAAACCCCTTTAAGAAAACTTTTGCAGGTGATTGCCCCAGCTATGTTTAAATACTTGAAATGAAAGGAGTTCATCATTCTCTGAAAAGCCCAATCTATGCTCAGGTGCTTTGACTATCATATGTAGCCCTTAGATTAAGCTACATCTTCACCTATGAATTTATAATGTATACCATTTACTAAAGATTTATTTTAAGATAGGCATTGTACTAAACCAAAAGTTTGCCACTCTTATTTGGGACATAAGTCCAGAGTCACATGGCTCTGAACTATTCCCATCACATGTGTGTGTTTGTGTGTGTGTGCGTATGTGTGTTTATTTACCTCTTAAAACTATCAAATATCTCAAATTCTTCTTCCTGGAGATAACATGCTACATTTGTGATATTTCTTAAGGGATTAGTATTACTCTCTCTTTGAGTTGTAACATCAGGATGCTTACACTTTCAAAGTCTTGTAGATAAAATGATGGCTTTCGTGGAAACTGGGAATCTACCTCAGTTTTTACAAAGGGAAGTCACGAATCACAGGTCGGGAAGTTCTCTTTTGGAAAGTATGCTAGGTATTGTACTTGCAAGAAACAGGATCTACTCTAACAAGTTTAAGCAAAAATAAATAAATAATAAATAATCTAGGGATATAAGATAGATTTCAGAATCTTCACGATGGCTAAAGAGTCAAGCTCTGAATCTCTATATCCGTGAACAATCCTGTTACTGCTATGCCATTCCTGTGTTGGCACAATAGGTCACTCTGATGATGCTTGCACTTGGCCCTGAAAGTCCTTCAACTACTGTTTCACAAAGCCAGACACCTTTATCACTATCCTTACCAAACTTCTATGTGAGACATACGTCATCATATTACTTTTTCCAAATGAAGGCAAATCCTAGATTTGATTTGATTTGATTGCAGACAAGTGCTGCAATCTAGTTCACATGTCTGAAATCTAAGAGAAAAAGATTTGGTGCAAACAAAAGGATAGCTTCTAATACTGAAGGTGAGGAGGACATAATCATGATATAGAAAATTCTCGGCCAGGCGCGGTGGCTCACGCTTGTAATCCCAGCACTTTGGGAGGCTGAGGCGGGCGGATCACGAGGTCAGGAGATCGAGACCATGGTGAAACCCCATCTCTACTAAAAATACAAAAAAATAGCTGGGTGTGGTGGCGGGCGCCTGTAGTCCCAGCTACTCGGAGAGGCTGAGGCAGGAGAATGGCGTGAACCCAGGAGGCGGAGCTTGCAGTGAGCCGAGATTGCGCCACTGCACTCCAGCCTGGGTGACAGAGTGAGACTCTGTCTCAAGAAAAAAAAAAAAAAAAAAGAAAATTCTCCAAACATAGAAAAAGTGTTCCCACTAAGATGATGTGTGATGTATGTCCACTAGAGCAAGTATAGTGTGTAGAGCAGAAGGTTCTGTGATTATGAGAAAAAGAATCATTGACACTTTTGTAAGATCACTGAAATATTGGTGTTTCTATTCGTACTCTGTAAAGATACCTCTTGTTTCAAAGCAGTTCTTGGCAGTGACTTAAGTTTCTTATATTTGGAAGCTTGCGGGGGGACAGCTAGATTTACAAATCTTTTCTCTACTTTTTCATATGAAAGACCTGGCTTTAGTGTACTAAATTTAGGTGCTTTCAATTTTTCCAGGAACTACTCTCTGGTCATTTTTTTACTTTTCTTTCTCCTTCCTATAAAACTCTGTAACATGTATCATAATATCTCACATACAGTATGTCCTCTGGGAAGATGCTGGATGCACAAAAGAAAAGAGTATTATGCCCATCTATTTAGCCATTAGCAATGTGCTCTTCTGTAACATATATATATATATGTTATATATGTATGTGTGTATATATATGTGTGTGTGTGTGTGTGTGTGTGTATATATATATATACACACACGCACGAGCTGGCAGAAGGAGCATGTAGTCAAAGAGGAAGAAATACTTTCAGGAGTCTCTAAAAAGGGTCAAGCTGTGGCTTTATAATAAATTTTATGTAATATATTATTAGTCTTCTATAGTTAGCTTTATTTTAAAAAGTCCTTTGCTATTTTTATTTATTTATTTATAATTTCTATCTATATATTTTGCCACCCTTTCACAATTAAAATATCATTGTGATTTAAATTGAAATTGCATTAACAAATTAGTTATTTTGAAAAGTATTCATATGCTTTTTAAATGACTAATCCTGTATTTCTCTACTGACACTTTTCTATTCATATATAAACATGGTCAGTTCATTCATATCTTAAAATATACTTCTTCAACCTGTACTTCAACATTTTGTGTCTTTGTTCTTGTCATCACCAAAGTTTTAGAAGGAGCTGACTGTGCCCTGTGTCTTCACTTTTTGTGCTACGGTGAACATTCCTCTTGGTTTGATGAGAATCTCACCCATTTAGGCCTCTGGTGTAGTCATCTGTCCATTCGGTTTAACATCCATCCAGGATTTTTATTTTTAAATTAATCATTAATTTTAGCATTAACCTATGCCAGGATAGATTTGGTAGAATTTTACCTTAGTTTTCTAACTTTCAGCCATGATTGTGCCTAATAATGTATTAAGGCATGTGCAGTGGACAGACTTCACATTTTAACACAATGTTCAGTTTAGAAAGGTAGAGTGAGTTCAGGACTCTCAGAAGAAAGCTCTGAGGCCAAGCGCACTGATTACTGCTAAACCGGGGAAGGACAGGGGAGTAACAAGAAAGTTCCATCCCAATTCTACTGCCCATGACTCCCGCTTCCTGTTTGCTGCACCTTGTACGTCTTCTTAGTCCCTGCTGGGACCAGTTCATACGCCTGTAACCTGAAGGAAGAATGCATAAGGCCTGGTCATTTGTGAAACCCACCTCATGGATATTCAACACCTTTGGACTTGCTTCTTCTGTTGCTCCTGGAAACAACAGGGGGCAAATGTCTACACAACTACTCCAAGTAGGCTATTCCATCTGTCTCCCATCCATGGACCCTGAAGTTCCATTTCTTCTGAGATTCCTAAGTAACCTTCCCCCACTGCTTCAGGCCATCTCCCTAAGAGGGCATGGGTTTCAGGCTTGTAAGGTCCGGGTGAACCTGCTTGCAAAACTGCAAGTAATTTATTCATTCATTTTAACTCTTCTAAAGGTCTTTGAGTTTGAAGTACCTAACAATGTGCTGGATCTAAGGCTCTTAAGAAATGTTTCTCTACCTGAAGACTGCACCTTCTGGTCCCAGTAGTAACCACATCCTTGTCCTTTTGTTCAGGCCTGCAGCAGCCCAATGAAAAGTTTTATAAATCCACCAGCAAATTAAAACCAATGCGTTGCACACTAAACATTTTTGAAATATTCAATTGTTCATTGTTTTAGCATCTCCTTTATCCTCAAAAGTATCCATTAAATGATAAATTATATGGTCAGGTCCTTAGCCTTGCAACCATTTGAACCCATCTTTGTTCCACTGAAATGATTCTTGCTGTGAGATTAATGACATCTGTGTTGCCAAATCTCAAATGTACTTTCCTGTCCTTACTTTCCTTGACTTCTCTGAAGCATTCAGTACTGTTGTGAATTGTTTTCTTTTTGACATACATTCTCTTCTTATGATTTCCATTATATAACATTTATTTGGTTTTCTTTCTACCCCTCTGGCTGACCTCACAATATTCTGTCCTTAATCATGTTATACAATCTTTTTTTTGTTATTGTAAGAGACACACAATACAAAATTTACCATCCTAACCATTTTAAGTGTACAGTGCAGGAGTATTAACTTTATGTCTTCCTCTTGTTATTGATTGGAGTTTCATTTCATTACGGTCAGAAAAGATACTTGGTATAATTTTAATCTTCATAAATTTGTTAAGGGTTGTTTTGTGGCCTAACATGTAATTTATCCTGAATAATGTTCTGTGTGCTCTGAAAAAGAGTATGTATTCTGCTGCTGTTGAGTGGAATGTTCTGTATTATATCTCTTAGGTCTCATTAGTCTATAGTCTCTTTCAAGTCCTCTCTTTCCTTATTGGTCTCTGTTCTGGTTGTTACATACATTACTAAATGCAGGGTATTGAAATCTCCTACTATTGCGGTATTACAGTTTATTTCTCTCTTAAGATTTATTAATCATTGTTATCCATTTAGGTGCTCTGATGTTGGGTACATATATATTTTAATTATTACATCTTCCTGGTGAATTGATCCTTTTATTATTAATGTCCTTCCCTGTTTCTTATTACAGTTTTTGACTTAAAGTATATTTTGTGTGTTATAAATATGGACACTCCTACTTTTTCAGGGTTATCATTTGCATAGAATGTCTTTTTCCATTTTTTCACTTTCAGCCTATATGTGTTTTAACATCTCAAACGAATTTTTGTAGATAGAATATAATTGCCTTTTGTTTTGTTTTGATTGCTTTTTATGCATTCAACCATTCTATGAATTTTATTAATTTAATCCATTTACATTCAGAGTACTTACTGATAAGGAAGGGCTTACTGTTTTCATTTTGTTAGTTGTTTTCTATGTGTCTTACAGTTATTTTTTTCCTCTTTTCCCCTCATGCATCTTCCTTTGTATTTCATCGATTTTTTTAAGTTGATATATTTGTATTTATTTATTTTTCTTTTGTGCATTTTCTATAGGTATTTTCTTTTTGGTTACCATGTGGATTACATAAAACATCTTATATGTAGTAACCATATATTTTTAACTGATAACAACCTAAATCCTATGCAAAAACTAATTTTTTACATTTTCCCCACTTCTTCATGTTATTCATTTAACAAGTAATTATTATTAATTATGAATTTTTTAAAGGAAGTAAAGTATGCTTAGAGGAGGGCAAAGCAGGCAACAGAAGAGATCCAAGTGCCTTCACAAATTATATCATATCATATTTGTATTCATTAGCATAGTTTTATTGTTGTGATTTTTCTTTCCTTTTTTATCTTTTAAATTTTATTCCTGCTTTAAAAAATGACTAATATGCTACCATTACAGTATTACAGGATTTTGTGTGTATCTGTTTTTGTATGCTTTCATGTTGTTGTCTAGTATCCTGTCATTTTAACTTGAAGAACTCTTTTTAGCATTTTTTTTTTGTAAGGCAGTACTAGTAATGATGAATTCCCTTAGTGCTTGTTTATCTAGGAAGGTCTATTTCATTTTCATTTTAGATGAATAATTTCAATGGCTGTAGTATTCTTCGTTGGCAATGTGTGTGTATATGAGTGTGTGTTACTTTGGCACTTTGAATATATTCCTAAAAATTCCTAAGTCTCTTCTGTCCTGTAATATTTCTGCTGACTAATCTACTGATAATCTTGTGGGAGCTCCTTGGTATATGACAAGTCACATTTTTCTTACTTCCTTCAAGATTCTCTCTCTAGCTTTTGACAGTTTGATTGCAATGTGTCACAGTTTAGGTCTCTTTAGATACATTCTAGTTGAATACCTTTGAGCTTTTTTTTTTTTTTTTTTTTTTTTTTGACAGTTGTCTCACTCTGCTGCCCAGGCTGGAGTGCAGTGGCACTATCTTAGCTCACTGCAACCTCGTCCTCCCAGGTTCAAGCAATTCTTGTGCCTCCCCTACCAAAGTAGCTGAGATTACCAGCACATTGAGCTTCTTAAATTTGATTGTCCATTTCCTTCCTTAGATTGAGAAAATGTGGGGCTATTACTTTTACAAGTAAACTGTCTCTTTCTTTTTTTTTTTTCTGGGACTTTCATAATGTGTATATTTGTCTGCTTTGCTGTATTGTATAAGTTCTTTAGGCTTTCTTTTCTTTATTCTTATTTTGCTTTTCTAAGTCAATAATTTAAAATGACATGTCTTCATGTTTGCTTATTCTTTTTTTCTTCTTGATTAAGTCTGCTGTTAAACACCTCTGGTGAAGTTTTCAGTTCAGTTATTGTATTCTTCAGCTCCAGAATTTCTATGTGAAAGTTTTTTTTTTATAATTTTACCTCACTTTGTCCATGCATCACTTTTCAAATGTTGTTTAATTGTCTATGTGCATTCTTTTGCATTTCACTGAACTCCTTTAAGATGATTATTTTCAATTCTATGTCAAATAGTTCTTACATCTTTTCTTCTTGAGAGTCAGTTTCTGGAAATATAATTTAGCTTTTTGACTGGGCCAAAATTTCCTGTTTCTTTCTGTTTTCTTCTTCTTCTTTTTTTTTTTTGAGATTTGAACATTGGAAAAAAGAGCCATCTCTCTGTCTTTACAGACTAGCTTCACCCAGAGAAACATGTTTACCAATCTTCCCAGCTAGATATTCTGAGACCTCTCAAATATTTTCTGGAGATGTATGTTCTCTAGACTTGTGCATGAATTTTTTTCATTACAAAGGTTTACCAGTTTATTTTCCATGAGACCAAAATCTCTTGCTGCCTCTGGTGTTCTTTTGTGGTACAGGTGCTTCTCTGGTGCTGCAGCAATTCACTGAGCTCTCCCTTCTTTTCTGTGGCTCCCAGTCATCCAAAATATATGAGTTTCCATAGTGCTCAAGTCAGAGGAAACAGACGCTAGTTCCTCAAGTATTCTTTGGAAAAGGTAAAAATAAACTGTCCTATGTTTCACTCATTCTTTCCCTTTCAAGGGAGAAACTCTATGCTGGGTATTTTCTTCCAATTGCACCAAGCTCTGCTAGCTTGAAGGAATAGCTTTTGAGAGTAAAATGCAACAGATATTCTTAGGCATTTTAATGCAGCTTTCATTGATTTTGCACTTATCTGGGGTACCATTACTTCTTAACTGTCTCTTGAGTTTTCATAATGTCCTTTTGGATTATATATTGTTGTTAATTTGGTGTCTCTGTAGGAAATCTAGGAGCATGGTTTTGTTTCTCACTGCCACCAAAAATCCCAATACCAGTATAAAATTATTGTTGTCTTAATCCACTCAGGTTGCTATAACAAAATACTATAAACTGGGTGACTTATAAACAACAGAAATTTATTTGTCCAGTTTTGGAGGCTGGAAGTCAAACATCAAAGTACTGGCAGATTTCGTATCTGATGAAGGCCAATTTCCTGAATAACAGTTGGTGCCTTCTTGCTATGTCCTCACATAATGGAAGGGTCAAATAAGCTAACTTGAGCCCTTTATGTAAGAGAATTAATGCCATTTATAAGGGTTCTAACTTTATTATCTAATCACCTCACAAAAGTCTCACTTCTTAATATTACCTTGAGTTAGAATTTCTACATATGAATTTGGTAGTTACAATCATTTGAGGGGACATTGCAATTGTCATTAATTTAAACAATCATGACCATGTTTTGAGTATTTATGTCCCAGATATTGTACTGGAATTATCACACACATTTTACCAAATCATCACAATTAGAGTTTGAATAATTGTTACAATTATTACCCCCACTTTACAAATGAAGAATTCAATGGAGAGATAATACATAATTTGATTAAAGGCAAACAGATAAGAAATTAAAGACCAATATTTTTTCCCTAACTTGAGAAAGAAAATATATGACTCATCTAATACATTCTGTTTTTTCAAGTGAAACATGGCAGGCACGCTTCCTTTTTTCAGGCACTTCTGGTCTCTTTAAGGAATTATCACCAGAGTGCTCCACATGTAAACACATGTAAACACACACATATGCATGCATACACACACACACACACACACACACTGCAATGTATGACCCTGACTGAAAAACAAAAACAAAAAAAGAACAAAACCAAAACTCTACCTATAGTAAAATCATGCCAATGGAGGAGAAAGCAGTGAGATGCCAAGTGGCATCTCTTTTTCGGCAATTACTTCTTAAGTGAAATGGGAGTTTTCCACCTTGGAAATTTGACTCATCACAAGATGACAATGAAACTCATGTCTTGCGCTTTTAATGTATATTTGACTTTCAGGCTGGTTAAAAGGGTCTGGAGGGGACAAGAGGTATAATAGACAAGGATATTTAAATGGCAAGGTGAGCATATTGGGATGCAATCTTGTCTCCCCAGGGAAACTGTAAGCTGTCAAATACTGTTTTTGCTTAAGTATTTTTTTATTGCTTTCATGACCTGAATTTCCAGGTATAAACATTTTTAAAACATTATACATTTTATCTATCAGATTTGTTTTAATGCCAATTACATCATTATTATTGTTACCACATTTTTAGCTCTCTAGTGACTCCAATTGTTCAAACTTAACACATAATGCGAAATCCTAAATTTTTGACGTGCTTTGTATAATTTGCTTTCTTTGATACCTGAATGGTTTTCTTTCTGTGTTCTCTTGATTTTGTCACCAAGTGCTGATTTATTTTTTCAATTAAAAATGAGCCCAAAATAGGTAGCAGGCTTCTCAATGGGGGTTAGTTAGAGCAAAGGCTCAGTAACTTTACATCCACCCAAAAGCAGCACTTTTGGTATTGAGACACATCTGGTAACCAAATCTTGCCCAGGCTGAGATCCCAAGGGTTCCAAGTATTTAAAAGGTGCTTAATATACTCTTCTGAGGTGTGGAACAGATGATGACAGCCCACAAAATCCAGGAAGTTTGTTTACATGAACTGGCCATATTGTTATATATCTTCCTGTTTAAGAAATAAAATACAAACCTGTTTAAACCTTGATTCTGTTTATGAAGAAATACATATTGGGTATTCAAAGATGGTCAAGTAATAAAGATGAATTATTTGAGGAATATGTATAGAGGATGACTTCATGAATTATAAAAGTAAGATATGAATGTGAAATTTACTGATATTCATTTTTAAGTTTACTATGTGAAATGCACATTAGATACATTATCTTTTGTTCTGATAGTGAATAATTGCCAAAATTCATTTTCCCATGTGGAAGTTTCCCTTCATTCACCAAAGGACTAATTCCTCTGATGTGCAATCAGTCTATCACCAGTGGATGTATTGATATATTACTCCATACTGCAGCATGCTACCAATATTTCCTTAGTTTTCTTAATTCACAAATTATTTAATTATTTCACTTTCTGCATGCTTTCTATACTAGCAACAGCATCATTTTTTTTATGACTATAACATCCATGCAATTTCACCTAGTACTGTGACTCTTCAGGTCTTCAAACTCTTCACATCTACTTTTCCACTTCTGAAATGTTGATTTCCATTATCTTGTTTTCTAAACATGATATCTTATCTTTAAATATTACTTATGATTTTATCCAAACTCCAGCATGTTCTCAGCCATATAGTGGCATGAGGCTGAGTGATCCAACTGCTTTTCACTGCTAACATCTTTGTGTTATTTCTCATCTAATCTAACTTAGATTCAATAGTCTGATGCCAGTGCTGCTTTTCATAGAGTCTGAACATCTTCGAATGACATATATGACCAAAATCAAGTCTAGTAAAACTGACTAACCTCATACAAACTTAACTGTTGAATGAGATTACTATATATTTTATATAGCTAATATATATTATTATATAATATATAACATACATTGCATATATTACCATATATTATATATTTATATATAGTAATAAATAAATATGTTACATGTATATGTAAATTTAAGTTTATATATATAAATAAATAAAATCTGTCAATCTCAACTAACTTTAAGATAACAAATTTTAAGTGTGCCTTAGCACTGCCTAATAATGTCTCAATATTTTCCTAGTTATTTCTATTTGCAATGACCTGAGATGATTATTTTATATACAACTTAAATAGAACTTCCTCTTTACATAGTCTCAGCTGATGCCTCACTGTAAATTCACTGGAAAAATAGAAATCATCAGATACGTGTGAGTTATTTTTCTATTACCAATTATATATATGTATTTAAGTGCATGCACACACACATGCATAAACACACACACACACACACACACACACACACACACTTCTATTCCTCATGTTACATTAGATGTACTATTGTAGTACCTTTCTAAGTCCAAAACTTCAATTTGTATACTGGACTCCATCAACTCTCACCATCTAAAAAATTCCTTCTCCAAACAGTCTTATATATACCTGCATTACTAATGTATTCCTCTCTTCATCCAATCATTAAGAAGAAAACATGCTAAGAAACTTTCATTTCTGAGATTATAGAATTTACATTAAAAATACCTCTTGATTTTAGAAAAAGTATCTAATAGAAATTGTGGGCATGATTTAGCAGGGATATTTCTATAAGTATGATTGTGTTTATAAAATATTAAGAAAGGTTCCCCAGGCATCCAACATGAAGAAAGAGTACAAAGCCCTACTGACAAGTTGACATCACATGTATGGCTGCTCTGAAGGTATTTCCATATTTCATTAACTTAGACATATTGAGTTTGAATGGTTTCCTGTAGACTAAAACATAAAAATCTCTTGCTTTGTTATTTAAGTATATATTTTGCCTTAAAACAGTATGTGTATATTATTTAGAAATTTAAAAATATATTAAGGATTAAAATGGAGAGTGATATAGAACACAGAAAGAGAATAAATCCAGAACTTTTAGAAGTCTATAATCTATATCCTCAGTGAAAAATCAGATTAGAAGAAAAAAAAGAATTGCTAACTCTGCTCTTTGTGGGACAATGTGCCCTCTAAAGATTCATACACATAGTCAAAATTATATCAAAAAAATTAATTTAAAATGCTCACAGATTTGTGCTGCCCTAGAACTGCAAACCAAATGCAAATAATCTTTGCTGGTATGTATTTTCACATACCATTCCCACAAAGTTCTGCTGTTTGAAAATGAGTACATTATCTAAAATTATGAAACACAAAAGGAAAAACATACTGCTATAAATGAGAGTCTGAAGAAGAATATATTCAAAGGAGTACATATATTGAATAATGTATAAGTTCAAGTGTTTTGAAAAGTAAAATAAAAAGCTGAATATATGATCCAGGAATAAGATTTTCACCTAATACATAAAGGCAAATATTAGAAATTAAAATTACACTGGATAGGTGAATCAGCAACTTAGACAAAGTCAAAGTAAAATTTTGCAAAAAGAGATACCCACAAAGAAATTAAATTGAACATAAGAAACAGAAGCAAAGAAAAAATATAAAGAGGAAATCCAAATCTATTGTAGCAAGTAAAAAGAAGTTGGGTATAAGACCAACCCACAAAAAGCCATGTCATATAGAGAAAGAAGGAGACAAAAATTAAAAGAAAGTAATGGAAATTTAAAAAACATTCCGAAAATGTTACAGAAGTAAAGAAGAAAAATACTAACACTCAGATTTAGAAATTATCAAAAATTATGTAGAATAAATAAAAATAATTCCACCTCTAAATACATCATGGTGAAAAGAACAAGAAATAATACAATTTTAAATCAGCCAAAGAGGAAACACAGATTATTTACTAGGGAACAGAACTTTGATTGACAGCACCCTTCCAATCAGCAAAAATAAAGTCACAAGACACAAAAACAATAATAAATTTTTTCGATGTACAGAGAAAAATAATTATCAAACCAAAATTGTTTAACCAACCAAATGAGCATTTAATAATTAATTAAAGACATTTTCAATATATACACACACTCAAACACACACACAACACACACTGACACTCCAAAATAGTTTACAAGAGTCTCACTAAAGACATTCTTATGTCACATAGTTTTTAAAAATTCTCAGAAAATAGATTTTTGCTTATCTAATAATGTCTTGTTTGCAGGTTCATTATTGACCTAATTTTCTGTGTGCACTGTTTGTTTATAATATCTCCTACCTTTGTAGTTATATATGGATTCCAGAGTAGTTCTTCCAGGTTGAAGCATGTAGAAATCACAGCAGGAAATTTCATTATTCCTCTAGTGGCACATTTCACTTCACTCATGTTATTGCTAGCATTGAATCACACCGCTGTACATTTATGGAGTGGGAAGGAGACATAAAGTAGTGGCTGGATTACCATTTCTCAGGTACAACATAATTATAATGGAAGTGGAGAACAGATTTTAATTAATAGCTTAGCTTTCTGCACCATTACAGCTCAATATGATCCTTTCCCATGTAATCTTTTTCTGGAGGACTGCTTTGCTCAAGGGTGTCTCATACTGTATTGCTCAACAGTTAATTTTATAATATTGTGATCACAGCCAAATAATTTTATATCTGAAAGAGACTTTAGTAAATATGCATCTATACTTTCATAGATGTGTTTATCTCTTTATCCTTTTCTGAGCTCCTACTAAGGACCAAGCAGTAAATACAAAGTGGTGACCAAGGAGAAGTGGTACTTACCCTAAGAGGTTTAAGCCTAAAGGGCAAGATTGGGATGAGATAAACAAGCTTGTGTAATAATCTCACTAATTAAGACATTACTTCTAACTTCCATTTTTTATATATAGATAGATGATAGATAGATAGATAGATAGATATGCTATGTATATAATATGTATAATGCTATATATAATATATATATAATGCTATATATATGTGCTAAGAGTATATATATATAAAGACATTTTAAAAATAAATTTTAACTAGATTACAACCATTGTTTACATTAATCACTGAAGCAATTATTATTCATAGATAAGTATTATAATATTGTTATATTAATTTATTCAATTTTTTAATGATTTAATAATTTCTTATTTTCTCTTTGGGTTCATCCTGTGGAATCTAAGCAAGCAACTTCTCCGTGTTCACATGGATACAGATGAATGAATTAGACATTTGATCGAATTTTCGTATTGCAAATATAATGTTCATCCCACTCTGCAACATGCTAAAATTTGTGGAATCATCTGTGTGGTAGGCAAATAAAACAAATGACAGTTTTAGCCTCTTTCTGTTACAGTCTGAAGACATGATAGTAGTGTAAAGGAAAAAAGATCAACATCTCTAGAGTAGGCTTTTTCTCATAAACTCCAAGGTCAAAGTTTTATTTGATTGTTGATAGTCTAAAAACTGAACATATTCAATTATTCATACTTTTATAATTATTGAATATATAGAAAAAACAGCTAGCAAAGAAAGTGATGCTTTTTAAATTTTCATGCTAGTTATCTAAAATTGCCTAAAAACAGATATTTAGGTTAAAATCTGAGTGAAAACATTTAGGTAAAAATTATAATGTAACTGCTAAGTTAATATAAAATATTGTGTGGTAGTACACAGATAAGTGACTACAGGCTGGCAAAAGCTGCATTCTAAGGCAAAGTAAGTATCTTTTGTATTCTTCACCTATTATATGTCAGGGAGTATAATTGGCACACATTTACATGTCTACTTTTTAAATCAGTTCATCCAAAGAGATACATATAGTGCCATTTACAGAGGAAAAAAAAAAAAACTAGGTAAGAATGTTAAATAAATTCCCCAAAGTAAGGTAACTGATAAAGGGCAAAGCTGACTTGTCAAATGCTAGACCTGCCCAATTCCAATGTGATTTTCTTCATCCTCTGCCATGCCCAGGTGTATGTGGAGCAAGGAAAGATCTCATAAGTTTACATGGATCTTGAGGAAACACATTTTTGCTTGCTTACTATGTGTAAGTTACTCATTATACAGGTGTTTCCCAGGGCAAAAGAAAATACACGGTTGTAACCATTTACCTTAGGCTATGAAAAGAGAAAATAACAGTAAGCTCATGTGGACCGTTCAACAAGATAGACCACATTCTGGACCATGAAACAAACCTAAACAAATTTAAAGGAACAAAAATTATACAATGTTTGATCTCAGACTCCAATAAAATTAAAATTAAACTAGAAATCAATAATAGAAAGGTAACTGGACAATCTAAAAAAAAAATGTAGAGATTAATGACACACTTCTAAATAACATGAGGGCCAAAAAAAAATTAAAAGACATTTAAAATTATTTTTGACTTGAGTTAAAATGAAAACAACTGAATCTAAAATAAAAATTGAAATTAGAAAATATTGTGGGATTCATCAAAATTAGCGCTCAGAAGGAAATTCATGGCATTGCATTTATATGAGGAAAAATATCTAAAATCAATAAGTTTCTATCTTAGGAAACTAGAAAATGAAGAGCACATTAAATCTATAATAAAAAGAAAAAGAATAAGAATTACAGTAGAAATCAATGAAATTAAAAGCAGGAAATCAATAGATAAAATAAATAAAGCCAAAATCTGGTTCTTTGAAAACGTAAGTCAAATTGATAAGCTTCTAGCCAGGCTGAGGGAAAAAAAAAAAAAAAAAAAAAAAAAAAACCAAAAAAAAAAAGTCGGCCAGGCATGGTGGCTCACGCCTGTAATCCCAGCACTTTGGGAGGCCAAAGCAGGTGGATCACCTGAGGTCAGGAGTTTGAGACCAGCATGGCCAAGGTGGTGAAACCCTGACTCTACTAAAAATACCAAAATTAGCCTGGCGTGGTGGCAGATGCCTGTAATCTCATCTACTCAAGAGGCTGAGTCAGGAGAATCGCTTGAACCTGGGAGGCAGAGGTTGCAGTGAGTGGAGATCACACCACTGCACTCCAGCCTGGGCAACAGAGTGAGACTCCATCACAAAAAAAAAAGAGTAGAGGACACAAATTATTAATAACAGAAGTGAAAGAAGGTACATCATTACAGACCTATGGGCACTAAAAGGATAATAAACATATACTATCAACAATGCTATGCCCACAAATTCGATAACCTAGATGAAATGGATCAATTTTTTGAAAGACACAACCTTCCAAAACAAACAAAAAGAACTGGAAAAACTGAATAGGAATACATCTATTAAAGAAATTGAATGTAGAATTATTAACCTTCCAAAACAGAAAGCACCAGGCTCAAATGGGTTCACTGGTATGTCTCATCAAACATTTAAGGAAGCATTCATACCAATTCTCTACAATCTCAAAAGACAGAAGCAAAGATAATAATCACTAATTCCATGAGGCTAGCATTACCCTAATACCAAAACAAAAAACATTTGAAAAAAATATGTACCATAGACCATTATTTCTCCTAAATATAGATAAAAAATTATCATCAAAATGTTAGCAAAGGGAATCCAATAATGTATGTAAAAATTATACATCATAACCAAAGAGGATTGATTACACACGTGCAACACATTTGAAAATCAATTAATGTAATTCATCACATCTACAGATTAAAGAAAAAAATCACATGATCATATTAGTAGAGAAAAATCACTTGACAAAATCCAACACTCATTCATGATAAAAAACTGTAAAACTAAATAGATGGGAACTCCTTCAAGTTGATAAAGAATATCTACAAAAAATTCTGCAGCCAACCTCTTATTAAACTTAATGGTGAGAAACTTGAATGTTTCCCACTAAAATCAGGAACAAGGTAAAGATGTCCATTCTCACCACTACTTTTCAACATCATACTGGAAGTACCAGTTAATAAACAAGACAAGACAAGAATAGAAAATAAAATGCATACAGATTGGGAAGGAAGAAATAAAAGTATCTGTTCACAAATGACATGATCATCTTTGTAGGAAATATGAAAGAATTTACCAAAAAACCTCTTGGAACTAGTAAGCAACTATAGCAAGGTGGCAGGACACAGGATACGAAGTTAATATGCAACACTCAATCCCTTCAATATACACAAGCAATAAACAAATTAAATTTTAATTTTCAAACATAATATCATTTACATTAGCACACCCCAAACATAAATAGGTAGAAATATAACAAAATATGTACAAGATCTATATGAGGAAAGTTATGAAACTCTTTTGGAAAAAAAAATCAAAGAAGAACTGAATAAATGGAGAGATATTCCACATTCACAAAAAGTAGGACTCAATATTGTAAAGATGTTAGTTCTTTCCTACTTGGTCTATACAATACATTTGATGCAATACCAGTCAAAATCCCAGCGAGTTATTTGTGGATATAAACAAAATGATTCTAAAGTTTATATGCAAAGACAAAAAACCCAGAATAGGCAAAAAATACTGAAGGAGGACAAAATTGAAGACAGGCACTATCTGGATTAACACTTACTATAAAATACAATAATTAAGACAGCATGTATTGTATTGGTGAAAGAATAGGTCAGTGAAATATACTAGAGAGCCAAGAAATAGGCCCATGTAAACATCATCAACTAACCTCTGACAAAGTAGTGGAGGCAATAGAATCTAGGCAAAGCCAGTCTTGCAAATGGTGTAGCACACCTGGACAGCCACATGCAAAAAACAACACAAAGAATGTAGACACAGACCTTAACATTTTTACAAAAATTGACTCAAAATAGATTGTACACCTAAAGTAAAATGTATAACTCTAAAGCTCCTAGAAGATAATAAAAGAGAAAGCCTACATGATCTTGAGTATGGCAATAGGGCACAATACTGAAGGCACAGTCCATGAAGGAATTAATTGATAAGATGTATTTCATTAAAATTTAAAAATTCTGCCTCACAAAAGTCACAGAATGAAGAGACAAGCCACAGACTGGGGGAACATATTGCAAAAAGCACATCTGATAATGGGCTATTATTCAAAATATACAAAGAACTCTTACAAGTCAACCATAAGAAAACAACCAACCTGATTTTAAAAATGGGCCAAAGGCCTTGACAGACACCTCACCAAGGAAGACATAGATACGATAAATACACATAAGAAAAGATGTCACAGGTCATCTGTCATCAGGAAAATACCTATTAAAACAATGAGTTACCACTATACAGCTATTATAATGGTCAAAATCCAGAACACTGACAAGATCAAATGATAGCGAGGATGTGGAGCGACTGGAACTCTCATCATTGCTGGTGGGAATGCAAAATGGTACATATGCTTTGGAAGACAGGGGGGTGATTTCTTACAAAACTAAACATACTTAACATACGATCCAGCAATTGGACTCCTTGTTCAAAGGAGTTGAAAACGTATGTTCACATAAGAACTTACACACAGATATTTATAGCAATTTTATTGATATTTTTTGAAACATTGAAGCAATTGTGTCCTTCAGTAGGTGAATGAATAAACTGTGGTACCTCTAGGCAAAGAAATATTATTTAGCACTGAAAAAAATTAGCTATCACACCATTTAAAGACATGGAGAAATCATAAGTGCATTTTACTAAGTGAGGGAAGTCAATCTCAAGTGGCTACATACTGTATTATTCCAATTATATGACATTCTAGAAATGGTAAAATTATGGAGACAGTAAAAAGATCACGAGAGTTTGGGGGAAAGGGAGAAGTGAATAGGCAGATAACATAATTTTTAGGGTGGTGAACATACTCTGTATGCTCCTATAATGGTGTATACATGTCATGATACATTTGTCCCAACCCATACAATGTATAATACCAAGAGTGAATCCTAAAGTAAAGTAAGCACCTTGGTGATTAGGATGTGTCAATGCAAGTTCATCAGTTGTAGCAAATGGACTACTCTCCTGGGGAATGTTGAAAAGCCGAGAGGCTGTGCATCTGTGGAGCCGGAGGTATATGGCCAAACTCTGTACCTCTATTTTGCTGTGAAACTGGAACCATTCTAAAAAACAAAAGTCTAATTTCATAATAATATAAAGCTATGGTGTAAAGCAACAGCAAGCACTCTGTGATTCATTACCATTAATTGCTTATTATTTACATTTTAATTATTTTAAATGCTAACATAGATGAAAACATAAAAGGTGCCATGCCCCCATTGGTTATAAAGAACTTTCCTAACTCTGAATACAAAATTACTTGACATCAAATACTGTCAGTATTAATTTAAAAAGTACTATATAGCACACAATAGCATTGTTATATTTTATTTTATTTACTTTATATTTTCTTTTCAAAATAATGAATCAGCAACATCATTGGACTTGTTGAGTTTTCAGAACACATTTTTTATTCTTATTGCCTAAATGATCTTTTTTTTTTTTTTTTTTTTTTGCCTTTCATGGTTGCCTTCTTAAGGCACACCAAAATCCACGTAGCAAGCCGTCTGCTTCTAGTGTTGATGAAGTGTTTGCAGGTACAATGGGAAAAATGCCTAATGTTTCTAACACTGTTACCCAATTTTTGTTCTTTGGGGTGTTTCTTCAACTGGCAGTTTTGCTCCATGTCTTCCATGGAAGAAAGTCCCCTGAGGCAACAGGGGCTTGTCTGGCTTCAGGAAAAGGCTCTGCATCCCTTGCTTCCCTAAGGCAGCATCTGGGTGTGTGTTGACTGCCAAGGAGTGGTGCACCTGTGTGCAGCATGAGACAGTGGCGATAGCTCTTGGTGTTTCACAATGTCCCAGAGCCATCTGGAGAACCAAATGATTGCCAGGAAATTAGCAAATTTGGACAGAAACCAAGTCAAGCAACTTACTTAAAAGACAGACCCAACTTTCTCAATGCTTCCTTCTTTAGAAAGTGATGGAAAAATTACAGATTTGGAGTCAAAGCTAAGTGAAAACTAGGTCTTCATTTCTTAAAAGCTTTGTTACCTTACCCCCAATTAATTTGTCTAATTTTACTGTTCTTACCCATAAAATGTAAGAATAATATCTATAAAAAGCTCACAATTTTTTAATATACATTATGCCTAATGTTTCATTTCTTTTGACTTCAGAAACTCTGGAGATACAGATCAAATCAGGCCTGGGATAACTGGGTACTTATCTTTGTGCAGATAAGTAAATTATCCTACTCCAAGGAATGGACCATGAAGTCCTTCTCTTTTTTTTTTTTGAGACGGAGTCTCGCTCTGCCACCAGGCTGGAGTGCAGTGGCACAATCTCGGCTCACTGCTGCAACCTCTGCCTCCCGAATTCAAGCGATTCTCCTGCCTCAGCCTCCCGAGTAGCTGGGACTACAGGCATGCACAAACACGCCCAGCTAATTTTTGTATTTTTAGTAGAGACGGGGTTTCACCATGTTGGCCAGGATGGTCTCAATCTCCTGACCTCATGATGCATCGGCCTTGGCCTCCCAAAGTTCTGGGATTACAGGTGTGAGCCACCACGCCCGGCCAAAGTCCTTCTCTTAAGTGAGGACTACTCTTAGTGACTTCCTTCCAGTGAGAATAACACGGGAAATCAGGGAGGAAAGTGTGACTTCCCAGTGAAGAAACCTGGCAAATACTCCCTCAAGGCAGTGAGGAGTCATCTTGATGATAGGTAATTTTGATATGAATGTATAGAAGATGCTACTTATCTCTGTTGTCTTGCTTCCCAAAACCCATAGCCCCAGTCTAACCATGAGAGAAACATCAAGCAGTCCCAAATTGAGGAAAGATTTTACAAAATAATCTTCAAAATTATCAAGGTCATCGAAAACCAGTCAATTTTGAGCAACTGCCATCGTGTAGGAGAGCCTAAGCGTGGCCTGGATGAGATTCTAGAACAGAAAAATGACATTATGTAAAGATTACACTTTGGGAGGCCGAGGCGCGTGGATCACGAGGTCAGGAGATCGGGGCCATCCTGGCTAACACGGTGAAACCCCGTCTCTACTAAAAATACAAAAAAAATTAGTCGGGCGTGGTGGCGGGCTCCTGTAGTCCCAGCTACTCGGGAGGCTGAGGCAGGAGAATGGCGTGAACCCAGGAGGCGGAGCTTTCAGTGAGCCGAGATCGGGCCACTGCACTCCAGCCTAGGTGACAGAGCGAGACTCTGTCTCGAAAAAAAAAAAAAAGATTAAGGAAATCCAAATAAAGTATGAACTTTAGTCAATCATAATATATCAATATCAGTCATTAGTTGTGACACATACGCCACAGTAATATAAGATGTATTAACAAAGGAATCTGCATGTGATGTATACAGGGACACTTTTTACCATCTAAATCTAAAGTAAATATAAAATTAAAGTATTGTTTAAAAAGCCAAATGAATAGGAATTCACAGTAAGGGAAATGGCTACAAGGTGTCCCCATTTTTCTCTCTTAACATGACTTTCTCTTTTTGAATATTAGACCAGAAAAAAAATGCATTCTTAAACATTCATTGTAAGCAATCACTTTTGTCTGAGTATACTTGAGTGAAAGTTTTTTTAATGGAAAAAAATTTTTTTAAATGTAAATTACCAAAATATGTTTTTAGTTGAAACTAAATATATGTATATATAGGCATAGTCTACAATTCTCTTTGAAAAAAAATAAAATATAGGCATATTTATGCACATTCTCAGTTGTGTTTGGATTTTACATCATGCAAAATTCAATGAGCTTCTTAGATGAAGTGATAATGGGAGTCATAAAATCATGACAGGTAATTTACACTTGATGAATCTGTCCCCATGAAATTTTGTATGAAAAAAATTAAACTGGGGCAAAGCTTGCTAAAACCAATCAATAGTATGTGAATAATGTAGGTTAAAAAAAGGTCTTTGAGCCAACTGAATTCTGGCCACAGGAATTTTGGGGAAAATATGAGGAATATGTTTTGTCTAATTTACCCAATGTGCTAATATTTACTCTATGGATTTGTAGGAGAAAACCGACTGGCATATGAAATAAAATTTGCTTTCCTCTTCATTAAGTCTACATTTGGACCACAGAGGAGAACAATCTGGTTACCTCCTCTGAGTCCAATATTTATGAACTGCAATTCTGGTTTATGTTCATTCAGATGACCAAGAAGGTCAGAAGCTTGGGACTCAGAAATACTTGGACATAGACTCCAACTCTAATGTCTGAATGACACTGGCAATTTGTACAACTTTGAAAAACCTCATTTTCTTCTTCTCACATGCAGAAAATAATAACTACTGAATGTATCAGGTGTCTGATAACTGCAAAACAAATATTAGTTTTCTTCCTTTCTGTTTCTACTTTCCACATTCCCTCCTTCTCACATCTATGAAACAAAGCAAATGTAACTCCATTGATCACTTGTCTGATCAAGTCCAGTTAACCTACAAAATACCATTTTAAAATTGTTCTGCCCAGAGTTCCCACCCACAAAAATAATTTTTGCAACAATCTGAACATTTGAATTATGATGGCTATGGGGATTTTTGTCTCCTTTAACTTCAGTGGAAAATATTCCTCTGCATTCAGATTTGCAGAGCAGGTTGTTGCATGAAGCAGAATAGGCAGAAGTCAGAGTGAATATACTTATTAATATGGTGAAGCAAGAGAGATTATTCAGTCAATATTTGCTGTCGTTAATGAGTCTGACATACTTGGCTTGAGACTTTGTTCTACTTAATTCGATTTCAATTTTTTGACTACAAAGAAATGACGGTTAATCCTCAAAAAGTGTCCATTTTTTCCTAAATTAAATAGTTCATTTTTATGGTATCATCTGCTAATCCCCACAATAATTGGTTTAATTAAAGGAAAAATAGCCTTTTTATTTCAGTATGACTTATCCAAAATATTCTGTGGGTCTCTTCATAATTCTTACATCACTGAATTCTGAATTACTCTTAATATATTTCCACAAAAATATTCCCTCTTATCTTCTATTCCTCAAGGTGTCTATTATGAACACGTGGATACCAAAATTAAAAATATACAAGAGGATCTCTTATAGAATAATAACCCAGTTACAGAAAATATTTCTAAAAATTTATTAATAATTATTTTATAATATATATTTATAATACTTTCATATTTACTACATATATAAAATTATAGTATTTTATTATAATATTTTATTAATATCATTACATTTTATAATGTTTGCACCATCTGAATGAGTTTATAGAAAGCGCTTGGTATTGGAGGAGTTTTGGTGAAAGTCTGAATGGATGCCAGGGTGTTTACCTTCTAGCCACTTCCAAATCACATGATCTCAGGTGACTACTTTAATCTCTCTGATTTTCCATTATAAATGACAGGCAGGACTTTGAGATTTAAATTCTACCTTTCATGACTTTGGAAGCATTATGCAAACTTTCTGAACCTCAGTTTTCTTATTTGTAAAAGGGAGTTAATCATAGTATCTCCCTCAGTGATACTGCGTATTCATTGTATGTTACATACTTAGAAACCTTATATAGTAGGTGCTATATTACTTTTCTCCTCCTCTATTATAAATACAGAGTTTTATTCCATAACATGCAAATTGTTTCTTACACTTAGGGGACTGGAAGGATGAATATGAGAGTTTCTGGCTTATAGGTACTTGAAATTTCTACTGAAGGTTGAACTGCATGTTTTGCAAACAATGCTCAGTGTCATAATGGGTAGCTCCTAAGGAAGAGCACTTTTAAACTTTATTCTTTGATTCTACAATTACTTCTGGAGTACCTTCTAGTCTCCATGAAATTTTCTAGGGCTTGGAACAAAAATAAACAAATATGTCATATAGAAGATGATTGGTGATGCTACTGCACGGGAATTTGTCTTGATGCAATGGGGACCTCTGTGCACACTATTAGGAAAGAGAGCCCAGTGGGCATTGAGCAGCGAAGCTCACAAACAAAATCAAAGTGCTCTATCACACAGCTATTGAATCGATTTAAATCACAGAGTGAGAAGCAAGGCAAAAGAGATGACACTTAGCATAGGGTGCAAGTAAGTTAAGAGGTCCTCACTGCCTGAATCCTATGGCATACAATGCTCAGCTGTCCCAACACTCTCTGCCATGTCAATCTTTCTGTTGATGGTGCCACAATAGAAGGACAGAATTTAGGTTCAAACAATGGCACCCACAGATAAACAGTGTCCTTGGCCAATTACACACTTGCTCTATTGGAGAGACTCAGGGATGTGTAGCTTGACACAGCTGAAGCTTGACTAAAGAACAGCTATGGGATTAATTAATTAATTAATATGAGCAGAGGCTATTTGGGGCCAGAATAGGTGTCATCAGCATGTGGCTGAGTTAAAAGCTTCATGAAAATTCAGTACTATGCCTGCTGACTATATCCTGAACATTTAGTGGCTCCTACATACTTACATATAGTGGATATTTAGCTCGCAAATATCTCTCAGTACTTCTACTCTTTTCTGTTTAATACACATGCTCTATTTCCACATTACCTATCTCATACTTTAATATATCACATGCATTCTGCCCATATCTAACAAAAGTTTTGCTACTACTTATCTACCTTGAATATTCTAAAGTTTTTGCTTGTGTTTGGCAAACTGCAAATTTATTGATTAACACACAAATACATTATAGATACAAAAAAAAAAAAGCAGGCTAATGATAGTTTGGCCCCCAAATCACCTATAACATTCCTATCCCCCGGTGCAGCACATGGCTCAGGCCTTCCAATGGGAGAAGTTTCCCCACATTTCTGCACCGGCACTGACACTTGTGTCTCTGTCCTCCAGCCTCTCTGGGTGCTGCTCCCTCAGTCCCTGTGGGCCTCAGTCCCCCTGTCTCTAATCGGCGGTTAGAGCCTGCTGAGTAGTCTGCTTCTGCCACCCTCTGCTCCTTCTTCACTGAGACTCTTGGCATGGCTCCTCTCTCTGCTAGAGCTTGGAGGAGTTTTGCCTTCTTTCCTGCTTAGTGATCTCAGAAGCACATCTTAGTCTCCCTCTGGGTGGCAAAAAAAAAAAAAAAAATCATTCCTTCACATGTTGATATGGTTTGGTTCTGTGTCCCCACCCAAATCTCACTTGGAATTATAATCCCCATAAACTCCACATGTCAAGGCTTGGACCAGGTGAAGGTAATTGGATCATGGGGGCAGTTTCCCTTCATGCTGTTCTCATGATAATGAGTGAGTTTCAGGAGATCTGATGGTTTTAGAAGTGCCTGGCATTTCCCCTGCTTGCACTCACTTTGTCCTGCCACGCTGTGAAGAAGGTGTCTGCTTCTCCTTTAGCTTCCACCATCATTGGAAGTTTCCTGAGGCCTCCCAGCAACGTGAAACTGTGAGTCAAGTAAACCTCTTTCCTTCATAAATGACCCAGTCTCAGGCATTTCTTCATAGCAGTGTGAGAATGAGCTAATATACATGTCCTGTCTTCATTTTAGAGATATCATAGCAGAGTTGTGTGGATCTCTCTCTCTAACCTATCTTTCCATCTATCTGTCTCTTCATCCATTTATAAATGTATATTGCCTTATATATTTTTGTTCCACTATTCAGACCATGACTGTTCTTTCAGTGGTCTCCATGTTCATTGCCACATTTTGGTTTTCAATGAGCAACTTCAAATGCATCAAACAGATTTGTATCTATCTGAACTCCAAAAATGATACATTTAAAATCATTTCCATAGGCTTCTTTGGCCGAATGTAAATCAAAATTTTCTTCCATCTGCCACTGAGAATGGAATGTCTTTTAATACTATAGGAACACATGTCTTTGCAATAAAAACCCTGATCACACAAAAGACACATAAGAATTCTGTAATAGACTTTTGCTGTGGTTTGAAAGATATGGGGGAAAAATAAATACGATTTTGAAAAACTAGACAGGAACTTTTTGAATAAGTAATATTTAAAATGAGAAAAGGTAATTTTGACAGGTAGATACTGGAGACGGGATTGATTACTTACAGAAAAAAAATAAATAAATGAAAGCATGATGGTTTTGAGGGTGTTTCCAAAAAACATTGATAAATTTTTATACATCTGAAAATTGTGGAGGGAGGGACATTTGAATATGGTTTCTACACAGATAGTTTTATGGCAGCCATTGACCTAACCAGTGATCTCTTATTTGCCATTTTATATTAACTTTTCATATTCCTCAAGTGTACAAGGTATGTTCTTGTTACATAAAGATATTTAGAATGTCTTTATAATGAATACTTCTGTGTTTTAATGTCACATATTTTCAAAATCTATTATTACATATTTACTATTAAAGTTAATGATTTCTTATAATCGGAGAAATATGCTATTAATCATATACTCTCAAGAATTCTCATCTAAGGAAAAAGATATGATTATAATCTAAAAACACTTGAAAAGCCAAAGTGTCAATTTGGTTCGCTTTTGGACTATGAAAATAGACTAGGATATAGGTCCACATGTGTCAAAACCATTCAGTTTTCTTTTTTCTTCAGACACTCTAATCTTTTTGTTATGTCTTGGGTCTTGACTTAATTTGGAGTAATTACAAACTCTGCATTCAAAAAATAGCTACTTAATAAATGAAGAAAAACTAGACATAATCACCATAAATGGATTATCTACTTTTCTTGAATAATCAGCATTTGTCAATCACCTATTTGTATTTCGCCCTGTGTCGCTGCCTGCATAAAGCAATTAATCAATCAATTCATACTTTTTTTAATTTAAAAATCCTCACTGCAATAAAGACAAATGTAAAACTCTATCAATGCCCTTCAAAATGAAGACATCAATTTTATCTTTGGAATATCCTTGGGGAGCATTTGGTGTCAGCTAAGATGCATCTATTTGCAAGCTAGAATGCCCCAAATCAGAACACAACATTGATTTTCTACAATGACAAGAATTCCAGCAGTAGGAAAAACTCCAGGCTTGATGGATTCACTGGTTGACTGCTGTCATCAATGATCAAGAAGTTTTCCATTCTCTGATTGGTCAGTTCTCCTCTATGTGCAAACTTTGCATTCACACTTGGTCCCAACATGGCAAAATGGTCACAGAAGTTGCAGGCATCATACAGCTGCAAAAACCATTATAAAGATGAAAAGTACATTTGTTTCTTCCATTTATTTCTCATATGCAAAACATTCCATTAAGATTTATCTCCTGTCTGTATTGGAACATAAACCAATCACTCCCACAAGAAACCAGACTGCCATGATTAGATTAGACAAATCATTTGTGAGTAGTAAAAATATTGAGGAAGGAACCACGAAGTTCTCTACATCAGGCAAATTTTAATGGACATTTTAAGCCGGGCATTGGTAAGTCTTTTTTTTGTAAAGGGCCAGATGGTAAATATTTTAGGCTTTTCAGGCCACAGTGGGGGCTGCTGCGATGGGGCCGGGCTGGGTCACCCACCGGTGGAGGAGCAGTGCACAAAAAGGGGCCCCAAGGCACAGCTGGGCCCGGGTCAGTGCTGCACTTACACATAAAGCATGGGGGCTGGGCCCAGGGTGTGGAGCTGGGGCCACACTTTGGGGACTCAGTGGGGAAAGTGGGAGCAGCGCCTGTTTTGGGGACCCGGCCAGCAGTGCAGCCACTGTGCCCACTGCAAGAGCACAGGATTCTGTGCCTAGGAAGGAAGCTGTGCTCCAGGCCATCCTGCATTGGGGTGACCTCTGAGCCTGACTCTCCCAACAGAGGGAGCTCGTGGAGATGTCACCGCTGTCCCAGATGTGACGTGGGCCCAGGCCCAGTAAGGACCTGGAGCCCCAACCCCAGGCTGCAAGGGGGAGTGGCTCTGGCTGCAGGCTCCGCTGAGCCAGCAGAAGCTGGGAGTAGGCAGCAGCTCCACTCTCCTGGGCTGTGCAGCTGTAGCTGCCCAAGTTGGGGCTGTGGACCCAGCTCTCCATGTGCTTTTGGGGACTGGGAGCAGGCAGGTCCCCGTCCACCTTGGGCTCAGCTGCATGTATTCAAGTTGGGGCTCTGGACTCAGGCTTCTCTGTGCTCTTAGGGGCCCAGGAAGGACCCTCCACTGCCCTTGCAGGCTTGGAAGTGCATGCTTCCACCTCCAGCTTCTCTTTGCTGTCGGCGCCCACTCTGATCTCAGAGCAACCTGGAGCCAAGCCTGGGTGCTGTCACAGCCCAGTGAGGGGTGCACACACTCAAGGCAGTGCTGACAATGCCAGCCCCCTGCTGCCTCAGCTCCCTCCGGACTTTGGGTGCCCACAAGCGTGGGGGCTGGGAGGAGGCTGAGGGGGTTTGAGGGCACTCAGCACTGGCCTACAGGTGCCTCTTGGTGTAAGCAGCTTGGTTACCATGGACTGAGGGCAGAAAGCAGACAGGCTCTTGAGTGGAAGGGATAGGTCCCTGGTGAGGTCTCACCTTCAGGTCAAGAAGGGCCTGAAGTCTGGGGATCAGGATGCCAGTCCCACAGACTAGAGTGGGAACTTGCAGCGACTTTTCTAGGCCTGTTCATGGCCTACTGTGGACCAACTGACATGCACTTCCTCCCTTTTGAGGCCCTAAAAGCCCTGTGCTCAGCTAAAGCTGAACAGACATCAGGATGACCAGCTGCAGAGGGGAGCTACCCACTCCAGGTCCTCCTCTCTGCTGATAGCTGCAGAGACAGTGGGATGATCTGCCTGCAAAGAGAAGCCTCCCACTCCAGGGTCTCCTCTTTTCTAGGAGCTGCACACTTGTTTGGACACCCTGGCTGCAGAAAGGAGCTACTGAGGGTCTCCTCTGAGTTATTCTATTGCTCAATAAAGCTCTTCTTCATTTTGCTCATCCTCCACTTGTCTGCATACCTTATTCTTCCTGATCACAGGACAAGAACTCAGAATACGTCAAATGGCAGGGCTAAAAAAGCTGTAACACAAATAGTGCCGAAATACGCCCCTTGCTTACCACGTTGTGGGCAAAGAGAAGAGAAGAGCTGTGGCCCTTTGGGGAGCCCAGAGCTGGGAGCTCCCTGAGGCAGGCTGTGACTCCCTGTTTGTGGCCCTGTGGTTCCTGGCATCTCCAAGCTTCCAGGTGCTTCCGGGTTCCCAAGTGCCAGCTGTGGAAGCTGCTTGCAGTGCTCCTCCTGATCCAGCCATAGCTTTGCACAGAGCTGGCACCCATGCTGGTACCTGGAGCTGTCCACCCCACTGCAACAGCCAGCCAGTGTGTCTGACTGTACAGTGGCCAGACCCCACATTTGCTCACATACCCCTCACTGCTCCATACCTTACTCGCTCTTGGCAGGCGTGGGATCCAGGTTAGTAGTGTGAGCCAAGTGCAGTATGCCAGGCTGAGTAGGCAGAACAAGCACAGCAGGCCCGAGCAAAACTGGAGCAAAGGTGCCACCAGGCACAGACGTTTCAGGTCAGAAAAGTGACACCCCAAGGATCCCATAACAGTATTATAAGAAGGAAGAAACATGGCCAAGTGCAGCAGCTCACACCTGTAATCCCAGCACTTTGGGAGACTGAGGCGGGTGGATCACGAGGTCAAGAGATCAAGACCATTCTGGCCAACATGGTGAAAGCCTGTCTCTACTAAAAATACAAAAATTAGCTGGGTATGGTGGCATGTGTCTGTAGTCCCAGCTACTCGGGGGGGCTGAGGCGGGAGGATCACTTGAACCTGGGAGGCAGAGATTGCAGTGAGCCGAGATCATGCCACTGCACTCCAGCCTGGCAACAAAGCAAGACTTTGTCCCAAAAAAAAGAAAAAAGAGAGAAAGAAGGAAGAAGAAACATGCAAAGACTCCTAAGACAATGTGGTAGATGCTAAGATGGAAGTCAGTAGAGTATAGAGAGAGCTGTGAAACCACTGAAAATGTCACTTACTTCGACATGGAGGTGAGAATGGGCTGTCTCAGATTCCTTAATTAAACTAGCTGTAGAATAGTGAACTGAAACTAATGAATCAGGAACAAGGATATTCTAAGCTAAGGGATATTTCATGGAGGGGGAAAGCTGAGAAAGAATAGTATGTGTGGTTCAGCACAAGTAGTTTCACAGCATGCACATGCAGTGCTCACTTGCAGAAGCTGTTTGAGGGTGGGGAGGAACACAAATGATGAGAAGGCCTGTATGCTGTGGGGAATGCATTGTCTTTCAAATGGAATCCCAACAAATTAAAATTCATTGATATTCTTTTTGACAGGAACAATGATGCAGTTTTGCAATAGGCTCAATTGCACTCACTTTTTATTTTAACTCAGAATACGATAGTCAAATATGTAAAGTTAAAAGTATTTTATTTTTAAATAATTTAAAACGTTACATATTTGACGACTGTATTCTGAGTAGAAAATTATATATCCCCACATTTAAACTTGGTTTTGACCTTCGTATGCAACATAAAAGTCATAAAAACATATCTGTAAAATCCCAAGATGCTCTTAACTATAAAAAGCCACAACACAGATAGATTATAATATGAATAGAGCTGAAAACTGATACAGAAGTGTATCATGATGGCCGTTTTCCATTTTATCATTTGCATCTTATTAGTATTTTATGTCGTCTTGTTTATTTACTACCATATGGATTTAGTAGTGACACTTTCATGATAGTCATAAATAAACATCAAATATAAAAATGCTGAGGAGGCCAGGCATGGTGGCTCATGCACGTAATCCTAGAATTTTGGGAGGCCAAGGTAAGTGGATCACTTGAGGTCAGGAGTTCAAGACCAGCCTGGGCAACATGGCAAAATCCTGTCTCTACTAAAAAATACAAAAAAAATTAGCTGGGCATGGTGGCAGGTGCCTGTAATCCCAGCTACTTGGGAGGCTGAGGCAGGAGAATCGCTTGAACCTGGGAGGCAGAGGTTGCAGTGAGCCAAGATGGTAACACTGCACTCCAGCTTGGGCGACAGAGCAAGGCTCCATCTAAAAATAAATAAATAAATAAATAATGCTTGGGAAGTGCCTCAGACAACCAATGATGTACCATGCCATGAAGTTGTTTGTAAGAAAAGTTGTGTTCTGTTCATTTTTATACTAATAATAATTTGTATTTTTCAAATTATTGGGGAATTATTTCTTCGTATTTTCCAAGCAGTTTGGAAGATATTTTCGCCTTCGTCTTTATAATTATTAAGCCAAGCTAGTATACAATCTAAATGATCAAGCTGGTGAAATAATGTACTTGAAAAAGTTTTAAATTATTTTAAATATATTTCAGTTGAGATTACTAACTTGGTAATTTTCTATGCTTTTATTACTTTGAGACTTTCAGAATGAAATCAAAATGAAACAAGATTCTCTTTGACAATCAGGTAAATATTAAGAGTAAGATTCAAAAGTGCCATAAATAAGGTGCCTGTTAGTTAATTTGAGGATATAATAGACACAACCAACTTTAACAGATTTATCAATAAATTTGATAGATGGTGCTTTGTATGAAAAATTTTAAGGGGGTCTAAAAACCAGAACTAATTATTTTATCCATAGAATATTTGCTGAGGCTGTATAAAATTGTGAACTAAAATTCAGTAAATTATGATATAGGCAATCGTATTTAAAGGAAAACATTGTATTCAAAACTATGCTAAAGACAGTCCTCACTTCAATACAGAGTAATTATGAATATCTTAGGAATAAGAGAGGTGATAGCAAAGAAGACATATTGGTCCACTTCATGAACCTGGCAATACATACCAAACTACAGTATAGCAGAAGCTTTTAAAAATCAATTTAAAAACTAAACTCTACTTCTAAAAGAATTTAGAATGTAGTAAAAGAATTTAGAATGTAGTAAAAGAATTCAGAATGTAGTATTTTCACCGTTGTGCAAAATGACAATCCTGATTCATCAAGAGAAATGAAAAGACAATTTCCAAACTGAGGAAAGCCATTCATAATATACATCAGAAAAAAAAAATCAAGAATGTATAAATGGCCCATGCATGTCAATAAAAATGTATAAATAACACAAGAAAAAAATGAGTAAAATACATAGACAGGAATTACACAGAAGAGGAAATACATAAAGCAGTAATCATTGGAAGATATATTTAACATCACTAGTGATCACAGAAAATAATGAAGACCACAAAATATATTATTTTACCTCTAATTATTTGACCCAAAGTAAAGTCTGACAATAATTTTGTATTCAAAAAGAGTACAAAAAAATTAACCATACTGATACTCACATAACGTATTGTCTTTATCAAAATAGTTACTATCAGAAGAAGATAAAAGTTTTAAATAACTTTGCTATTTGCTCCTGAAACTCTCTCTGCCAAACAACAAACAAAACAAAAGTTGAAACAACAAAACGAACATTTATGTATATATTAAACTATTCAACTCTTCTATAGATAGCATGAAAATGTAGTTTACATCCCAACACTTTTCACTGCTTTCCTCAATATCTTCACTCTGCTGTGTTCATTGTGTTTCTCAGACAATCCTATTTTATCCTTACAATAAAAGACACATCATAAACTTTATTCAATACTTCACAAATGTCTCAACTTTGCACTCCCATTCTAAATTGCAACTAAGACTTCATCAAGGTAGTGCTCTATCTTACTGTGGTGAACTCATCTTAATCTTATCAGAAGTTATTTTATGAGATATTTTCAGGGATCCAGCCTTTTATGCAAAAGATGTATATTAGCAATTTACATTGCTTCTAGAAGTATAAATTGATGCAATAGAATTTATATCTGACTTCTTAAAAGAGGCAGTAGAGGCCAAAAGGCAGTGGAGTGCTCAAAAAAAAAAAAAAAACTGTCAACCACAAATACAATATCCAACAAAGCTGTATTTTGAAAATGAAGGAGAAATAAATGAATTCTTAGTTAAGAAAAAACTAAAGCAATTTGTTGCTAACAGACACATCTTACAAAAAATCAAAAAAGAAAGTCTTCAAGAAAGTAAGTAACCTCAGATGGCAATTCAAATCTGCACACAAAAATAAAAAGCACTATGCAGTTATAAATGACAGCATAAATGAATATTTTCTCCTTCTCTTAACAAACTTAAGAAACAATTGTATAAAATGACATGTACATAATATATTGTTAGGCATATAACCTATAGATGTGTAATGTAAGGGAGGTGGTGGTAGCAGAGATGTATTGGGCAAAAGAAATGATTCCAAATGATAACACAAAAGCACAGGAACAAATGAAGGGAACCAGAATGGATAAGTAAGAAAGTTAATATTACAAAAGCTATAAATACATACTTATTTACATTTTTTTAAAAAGTCAGCTTCTTTAAAAGACATAAACTTCTATAAAGTAATTGTTATAATAGTATATTTTTGGCTTAATAACATTTAAAGATGTAATGTATATAAAAATAATAGCACAAATGGAAGGATAGTAAAAAATAACTTTATATGAATAATATATCCATATCAGACAAGAATTAAGTTAGATGAATATGAATCTAGGACTTCTATGGTAAGTGCTATACCAGCCAGAAAAGAAGTCATAAGAAATATACCTTTAAACACACTAAAGGAATTAAAATGCCACATTGGAATATATTCTACCAGTGCAAATGAAAGCAGTAAAGTAGAAATAGAAGAACAAAAAATATAACATATGAGACATAAAAATTTAAAAATAAAGTCCAAGACATAAAGCTAACAACCACAATAAGAAAATTAAAAGTGAATAGATTAAATAATCCAATCAGAAAAGCAGAGATTGCAAGTTTGTATTTTAAAATATGATCCAGCTGTATGCTATGTGAGACTTTAACTTAAATAGGTTCAATAGGTTAATAATAGAAAAATACGTATTATGTAAATAGCAACCCCAAGAAAGCTGGAGGAGCTATGCTAACAACAAAGTGGACTTTAAAACAAAAAATGTTACTAGAGATAAGGAGAGACGTTGTATAAAAATTATAGGATTCATACAAAAGGGGAATATAAAAATTATAGGTATGTATGTGCCTAACAACAGAGTACTAAAATACATCAAGTAAAAACTGACAGAAATGAAGAGAGAAATAGAAAACAACGATAGCTGAAGCAACATTCTACTTTCAGTAATGGATAGACCAGGCAAAATATCAGTAAGAACATAGAAATGAACAACAACACATATATCAATTATATATAACTGATATCTATAGAATATTCCACACTGAAAAGAGCAGAAAGTATATTATTCTCAAGTACACATGGGGTATATTCTAGTATAGGTCATACACTACCTGTAAAAATAAACCTGCATACATTTAAGATAATAGAAACAGTATCTAGTGTGTTCTCTGACAATTGAACTGAATGTGAAATCAATAACAGAAAGAAATTTGGACCACTTACAATATTTGGAAATAAAATAATGCTACCAAATAAATAAGAAGAAATAAAAAGGAACATTAGAGAATACTTTGAGATAAATAAAAATAAGGATGCACATACTTTAATTATATAGAGTGAAGCAAAAGCAGTCTCAGAATGAAAATTATAGCTGTAAATGCTTGTATTAAGAAAGATGAAAGATCTGAAATTGGTAAACAAACCATCCAGCTTAAGGAACTGGAAAAAGAAGATCAAACCAAACCCAAAGCTAGCAGAAATAAGGAAATAATAATGATTACGGCAGAAAATAATAAAATAGAAGATAGAAATACAATAAAGAAAATCACGGCTGGGTGCATGGCTCACGCCTGCAATCCCAGCACTTTGGGAGGCCAAGGCGGGCAGATCATGAGGTCAGGAGATCGAGACCATCCTGACCAACATGCTGAAAGCCTCGTCTCTACTAAAAATACAAAAATTAGCTGGGTGTGGCGGCAGGCGCTTGTAATCTCAGCTACTTGGGAGGCTGAGGCAGCAGAATTGTTTAAACCCGGGAGGCGGAGCTTGCCGTGAGCCGAGATCACGATACGGCACTCCAGCCTGGCGAAAGAGCCAGACTCCGTCTCAAAAAAAAAAAAAAAAAAGAAGAAAATCAATGAAATCATAAACTGGCTATTTGAAAATATCAATTATTTAGACAAACTTTTACCTTCTGACTGGAAAAAAATTGAAGAGAAAAATTACTACAGTCAGAAATGAAAGAATATTCCTTACTATGGATCTTGTAGAAATAAAAAAATAGTAAGGAAAAGCATCAACAGGACATCCAAACGGGTGATTAAAATGTGAAAGATTCTCATGCTACTTATTAATCAGGGAAATACAATTTAAAACCACAATAATTTATAATCATATAGTTGCAAGAATGGAAGATAAAACAAACATCAGCAAAACTGACAAGACCGAATGATAGCAATATGGCAGGACACTCATTATTCTAGATAGCATTGTAAAGCAGAACAACTAATTAAGAAGGCTTATTCACATTATCTACTGACATTAAAAATATGCATATGCTATGACAGAGCAATTTCACTCCTAGGTATATATCAAAGAGGATGATATGTGCATGTATCTCAAAGACTTCTAGCACACACATTTTTGCATTTTAACAATACTTTAAAAAAAGAGCAATACAAAAGTTCAGAGTATAGATAGTGGTATATTAATACAATGAACTAGTATACAGCCATTAATACAAACACATTACAGTTGTACATAGTAACACAGAGGGATTTCAAAAACATCATGCAGAGTAAAAGGAACCAGGCACAAACAAATACACATTATGCCTTTTTTATTTTATTTATTTATTTATTTATTATTATACTTTAAGTTCTAGGGTACAGGTGCACAACGTGCAGGTTTGTTACATATGTATACATGTGCCTTGCTGGTGTGCTGCACCCATTAACTCATCATGTACATTAGGTGTATCTCCTAATGCTATCCCTCCCCCTTCCCCCCACCCCATGACAGGTCCCATTGTGTGATGTTCCCTACCCTGTGTCCAAGCGTTTTCATTGTTCAATTCCCACCTGTGAGTGAGAACATGCGGTGTTTGGTTTTCTGTCCTTGCGATAGTTTGCTCAGAATGATGGTTTCCAGCTTCATCCATGTCCCTACAAACGACATGAACTCATCCTTTTTTATTGTGCCTTTTTTTAACGCTGTAATAAATAACTACAATGACAGGGAGCACAAAAATTTAGGCTTATGGATGCATGTTTAATTAGAAAAATTATGAAGAAAAATCAGAAGTAATTACATGGGTGTAATCAACTGCTCCCTTCGTTCAATTTAACTAACTTGTATGGCCCAATTACTAAAAATACCTTGGATGATTGAAAATCTCTCTAAACTTCTTTTGCAAATAGTTGTACCACATCTATATGACTTTACTTTGTGAATTAACTGCAAAAAATGATGATTTCAACAAAAAGGAATAAATAATTGCTATCTGATTTATTGTTTGGAGTTTTTAATTTTTAATTTTACCCTAATTTATTAAAGTAATATAAATTTAACACTGCATGTTCTCACTCATATGTGGAAGCTAAACAAACTTGATCTCACAGAAGTACAAAGTAGAACAGTGGATACTAGAGGCTGGGAAAGTTGAGAGAAAGTGAGGGACAGGGAGAGATTTGTTAAAGGATACAAAATTACAGCTAGATCCAGGAATGAGTTCTAGTGTTGTGTACCACTGTACAATGAGTACAGTTAACAATCATATATCATATAGTTTCAAATAGCTAAAAGGATATTGAAAGTTTGCAACACAAAGACATGATAAATGTGTGGGATGATATTCTAATTACCCTGATCCAATCACTGTGTTATATGCATTGAAGCATTACTATATACCCCATAATATGTACAACTATTATGATCCAATGGAAAAAAAAACGACTTCATGTATAATATTGTAATACTTTAAGATATAAACAAATTTGGCAAAAAATAAATTTAAATGCATAAACGTAAACCTATATCTATATCTACACTTGGGCTTGCAAATATTTTTTAATATATTTGAGATCATTCTATAGGTATAATTTTGTAATACTTTTTATTTTTAAAATAAAATTTTTTCATAATATCGCTATGAATAATGTTCAAACATCATTATCAAAGATTGTATAATAGTTTATCCTAGGACTGCCTCTAAGTCTCCTAACCTTTCTAATATATATATATTTTTTATTTTCCTTCTCTATTTAGCAGTAGAATAAGTATCACTTCAAATTACAACATCCTCTGTATTCATGATTATTTATTTAATGTCCAGGGCAGAACCACTGTGTCATTTCAGCTTCATGTGAACTTTTTTTAAATGACTTTTGACATTTATTCTCAACAGTTTTAACATGCTCACCAATAGTGTATCCAAGGGTGCGTTATATCCTATCTCCTTGTCAGCATAGATGTTTCACCAGTTTAAATTATTTGAAAGATAGGAAAAGGCATCTCATTGTTGTTTTAATTTTCATTTATTTGAATTACTGGAGAGGTTAAATACTATACCATATGTTGCAAATTTATATTTCCTCATTTAAAATTGACCCTTTATAACCTTTATCCATTTATCTAATTTGACTCTTAACTGTTTTATTCTCATGGTTTCATACAACTTTTTATATAGCAAATATTTTTATTTACAATAAAATATTTATTACGTCTATTTTTGAATAGGCTTTATTTTTCCCATGCTATATTTACTTATTAATTTATCATCCAAAGAAATTTGATATCATTCTTTTCCTTGTTGAGTAATCATTTTCTTTTTTCTAAGACCTTATTTATTCAAAGATTTGATGTCTGTCTATATTTCAATCTATGTTTTGTTCCTTAAGGGCTTAGTATGATGCCATTAGACAATTTATTCTTTAATTTATTATGAATCTTTGTGATTTAACTGCTTCCCTTTTGTCTCCTATAGAAGCCTTAGAAAAATCAATTATGATATATTCGAATTAGACTCTCTCTCCATATTTTTTAAGCCAAAAGAGATCTCTATAAAGAATATTGGGTAAAATTTGTTATCTCACTCCATAATATATTCATTGACTCATTCATCAAAGGTTCATCAAACATTTACCAAATGCTGAGAACTTTTCTACGCAATAAAAAATAGATGAAAAACAGACAGAAGACTTTGACTTCACGGAGAGTCCCTTTTTAGTGAGAATGGAAAATATAAATAAATGAATAACATATATAGCATCCCTGGTGGTCATAAATACTATGGTGCAAAGTAGAGAATGACAACATGGCATTAGAGAGGGTGTGGGTGTTACTATTTTATTCAGGTAAAGGAAAGTCCCCCTGAAGGACATTCCATTGGATACGTGGTGCATGTGAGGGAGTGAGTCATGACACAAGAACACTTGACGCAGAGGGATCTGTAAGTGCGCAACCCCAAAACAGGAAAAACTTTCTCATATTAGGAGTAGGGCAAGAATGCCACTGTAGATGTGCAGGTGAGTGAGAGTCAGAATGCAATGAGACTGAAACTGCCTTAGTAAAATTATAACTGAGACAGTGGAAGAGATGTAACTTAACTGACTCCATCTTGCCTCTAACCTCCGAGCTGTCTTTGTTCATTCCTGGGAGTAGGCGAAGCTAACTTTGGGAGGAACTTAGTTTATAGTTAAAAACAAAGATGATAACAGCCTTTTCCCAAAACAAAATTCCTTCTTGCCTGGAAACTAGACTACTAACATTAGCCACAAGATTAGAAATTATGGTTTAGGAGCGATGCAGCTGGAGGCTACAAGATTCTGACCCTCCCTAAACTGCTCCTAAAATCAGTGCTTGAGATGTTTTGCAGACCCTGAACCTGATGGATCAGCTGGCTTCACCCAGATCTATAAACTGGCTCATCTGAGTTCCACCCAGTTCCTGGGTGGAACTGACTCAGAGCAAGAAGACTGTGATGCCCTATGATTTCATCTCCAACCCAAGAAGTCAGCACTCTCCAACTCACTACCCCTCCCCACCCACCAAATTGTCTTTAAAAACTCGATCCCCAAATGCTTGGGAAGACTGATTTGAGTAATAATGATACTTCAGTCTCCTGTAGTGCCAGCTCTGCGTGAATTACTCTTTCTCTATTGCAATTCCTGTTTTGATAAATTGGCTCTCGTCTAGGAAGCAGGCAAAGTGAGCCCATTCAGAGGTTACACTGCAGTTGCTGATGCTCTGTTTCATTAAGGCAATACAATTGGGCAATTTCCAGGAGTCTTTCTGAAGAATCCTCCTACACAGGTGAAGTTTCCAGGTCATCCTGGCCTTGAAAACAACCTTCTGTTTCTGAAGAGCCTATGCCCTTTTCATTCAGTGGGATCTGTTTCTTACATTGCAATAATCATTTTTAGCCCTTTTTCTGAAGTTATACAACTGAGTCATGAGAGGGGCACACAAAGTTGCAAAGCAGGTGTGCATGCACGTGCACACACACACAAACACACACATACACACACATTTTGAAAACATATGATGCCTAGCTACTTGGCTTATATTTTTATGCATTGAAGTAGTCATCACGAGAAAAAAATAAAATTCCTTGTGCTTTCTTAACACTTTTTTTTTTTGCCATTTCCCATTGCCTTTATTTTGAATACACATAAAAAGTATTTCAAACTTTTCAGTTCTTTGATCCTCTAAAAACCTTAATTAAAATTTGTTCCAATGTGATTAGAATATGTTCGTTTTCCCCATTCTCCTCCTTTCAGGTACAAAGGCATTATAATCTTCTTAACAATCACAGCCACTCCTCCTTATCTCCTAAGAAAAGGAGAATTCTTCCACTGATTAGTTCTGCTTGACCTTTATTCCCAAGGCCTCAGATGCATAAAATGTTACACTGTCTTCCGAGGAAGGGTCTCCTCCCTGCAAATTGATGGGAAATTCTGTCTTGTTAACTATTAAGCTAAAGGGCTATTTAAACACTCTTTACCCAACTACCTGTCAGGTACTGTTTTATACATATGTCGTTAATCCTCACCAGCTCTCTGATGTCAGTATTTTTCTCTCCAGTTTACATGTGAGAAACGTATGGCTCATGGAAACGAAATAGCCCAAATTAATAGGTGGAAATATGAGGACTTAAATCTAATTATCTTAAAAGCAAAGTTCCCCACATCAAGATGTATCGCAAATATAGAAGCATTGCCTCACTTATTTAAAATTATATGAAACCAGAATTTAATATACTCAAGAATTCATGATTGATACCCAATAATAGATGGCTGTCAGGCAGTCCAGGCCATTCTGAAACAGCAGAATATAAATATGATAAACTCACCAAGAACAATGGGTGTCTTTCATCTTCACTGCTGTGTCCTAGGCAAAGCTCTAGATGCTTAGAGTACATACATCTATTAGAAATATTCTTCTTCTTGGGGCCTATAGTCTAGTGGAAAATGAACACACAAAAGGGAAGGTGAAGACATGCCCTGAGGCTGGTGTTCAGGTTCTCTGCTCTTGTGTTGAAACCGCCCCTCACATAAGACCAGTCCACTGAGGACTCTGTTTCACAGCATTTCTGTGCATGTCATTGCTTTTTCCTGTATACAGTGGTGTAGATTTTATTCTTATTTCCTGCCTTCCTTCTTCCTCACGAAGTTTGATATCACTGCTACCACCATAGCTCAGACACTTCAGAAAAGTCTCTAATTTGCCTTTATCCTCTTCTACTTCAGTGGCTCTGTTGCTGCTATTAATAGTGATGGCCACCATTACCTGGTTTATTTTTGTGCTAAGTGATTTTCTATTGTTTATTCAATTACATTTTCTCAATTACTTTGTTAAGTTGGCGTTATAATTTTTATTTAACAGTGAAAAAACAGAAACAGAGGAAAGAACACACAGAGAGTAAAAACCAGGCTTGGCACTTTTATTGTGATCTGTCAGATCCAACAGTACACTCTATATCCTAGAATGTATAGAGAAATATTACTATTTCTAGACAAAATGTTTTATCTAGTTAAAGAGGACATGGTTTTTAAGAAGATATTCTTAAACATGCATTTTTATTGATGTACTCTATTTACAGAAAAATAAGTGCAAAGCTGGATGAACTTCTACAAAATGAATACCACCATCACTACCCCAACCAACATTCAGATGAAGAAAAATAATATTATCAGTACTCAAGAGCCCCATCATGCTTCATTCCATGGGTAACCGCCATCCTGGGAAAGAAGAATGTTAAGTAATTTTGGCAATTGAGGCAAGCTAGTATTGTGAGGGGCTCAGATCAATAAGGCTTTTCCTAGATTTCATATCGCAGGCAGGACCTGGTGCTCATTGCTCCATAGGGCAGTCCTCGGCAAAGCAGGTGGCCTGGGATCCATTGCAAACTCCACACAGCATAGAAGTAACGCAGGCAACTTTTAAGGATGATAATTGGAGAATTTGCAAACCGCATAATGACCAAGTCAAATGGAACCTGGCTGTGGGGGCACAGTTGAATTTTTGCATGTTGTGATGTGTTTCCTGTCCTCTATCAACATGTCATAAACCCCAAGCTGCCGCCCAAGGCCAGAATCCCACAAAATGTAGACAATTTTGCCTCACAGAGTAGCATGTTCTACCCTGGGAAGTGTTTACTGTGCGCAGAATCAGAATCAGTGCTGGGATAGGTAAATGTTTCCTAATAAAGAGCAGCATTATTACTAGGTAAGAGCCTGGAAACTCTGGAGAGAAATTTTTAGAAAACCACAAAGTATTCTCAACAGGGAATATCTTAAAATGAAAGTATTAGTTGGATGCATGTTTTTTACTTTTCTTTTTTTTTCTTTTTATTTGTCAAGCTGCACTCCATTTATAACTGCTTGTGCTTTGATTCAATGAAGTTTGACAAGATTAATGTCTTTGGGGTTCAGAGAGGCCGAGCTGTGACTACATACTGCAGCTGGGGCATAAAATATAAAGACTGCTAATAAAAAGCCAGGGCATAGAGAAAAATATCATTCCATGTCAATGCTTTCAGGTTAGATTGGGAAACAGCAATGACCTTGTTTACGTGACTTTGTATCTGTGTCCATAGTGATAGCATGAAAAAGAGACAGAGAGAGAGAGGAAGAGAGATACATACACTATACTCAAAGACAGAGAGATGGTACAGCCTCACATGAATAAGTCTTCAGAGTATGCATATTATACTCTAGGTAGGCCATACGGCATATCCTGAGATTAAAATGGTCCTTTCAAACTAACGGTAGGGAATACAGCAGAATGAATATATTTTCTGTACAATATATCATCTATTCCAGGAGGGGATTAAGAAGAGGTAGGACACCATTCTAGACAGATGCTGCGGCCTAAACGAGGGGTCCAAGCTAAAAGTCAATAAATAAAACCAAATGCGTGTGCACACACACACACTACATTCAAGAAACTCCACATAAAGTAGTGAATGTACCTCACCAAAGCCTTAAAGACTGCTTGCCAGATCAAGGGACTTGGGTTTATCTTAGAGGTTCTGAAGGCCACCCTGGTGAGATTTGAGGATTTGTGCTCTAATAAAGTATCTGGCAAGAGTGTAGAGATAGAGATTGAGGGAATCAATATTTGAGGCAGAGATTAAAGGGTGACCACATCTTGGGCGCTGAGTAAATCAATGGCTTGGAAGAGTTTTGCAGTGAAGGGGCCTATTACAACAATTTAAAATCAATATTTATATGTTTATCAGTTTAATTATGTCACCAAGTGTTTTCCAGACATATTCAACCAGATAAATATTTGTGTGTCTTTCTGTGTGTATATTTTCTAGGTAACATATAGTAGCACAATTCTTCAGAAAGACTTCAGGAATTCTGATATATTAGAGAACTAGAGGTCGAGCTTAAAAGACACCATGGAGTTGAATTTATTGCAAAGGGAAATTCATCTTACCACCGGAAGCATAGTTAAAAACTATATGCTGGGATTCTGGGAAGATGGCAGAGTGGGAAGCACCAGAATTGTGTCTTTCCATCTAGATAGCAACTGCATAGGGCAGAACCTGTCTTAAGTAACTATTGTATTTTGGTACTCTCAAATTTACTAAGGCTTGCAACTTCCAAAGGAAAGCTTGGAAGGTAAATTGTGGTTAATTTGGGGCACTTTCAGCTTTTAGCACAGTGGCAGCTACCCATCCTCTATTCCCAGCCCCATGGCAGGCAGCCGTGCCCACGTTCCTGGATCAGGCTGCACATAGCTTGTGGGAGGCAGGTGATCAAAAGTACCCTACCCTGAAAATGTCAGAATGTGTGCTATAATCACTGATTACAGAGGTGCAAAGAGGCAGGCAGCCACAGTTATTGCAACTCCCCCATTCTTACAAGCTCTTCCCTCTGTGGTTGAATAGACCTCCAGGGAATTTAAAGGTCAAGCATTCTTTATCCTTTACTTAATTTTTCTATTTTTCCTCGCCTAAGATCCCGACATCAAAGACTGCAAAATTCAAAAGCAACTGTTTGTTGTTGTGGAGGGGCTTTAAGATGGCAGATGTGAAGTGCCCAGCACTCACCTCCTCCACAAAGAAGTACCAAAGGAGTACATAAATAACCACACATCAAATAGAGCTTCTAAGAGAGAAAACTAACATTCAGCAGGGAAGTGGCAGGGAACTTTTGAATTACAGAAGGAGATGGAGGCAAACTAGCTGACCTGGCCAGGACCAGATTAAGGCAAGGAGGAATTCTCCAACATGGGGAAAAGGTAAGTAAGAGATCCCCAGTGGTCTACATGTCCATGTGGACTCCTACAATCTAAGCCACAGTAGAGCTTTTCAGTCCTTGTGGACCCTGACACTAGCATAGGCAGCAGCCTGGAGACCATGCAATGGCATTGTTCTAAAGAGGAAGTTTGTACTGGGGTTCCACACAACCCCTGAGACCTAAGCATCTGTGGCATTGTACTATTTTGAAATTGCATCCCCACTAGACTATGTTTTGCCATGGGGCCCAGCAGACCCTGCATCTTCACATTCCTGGAGCCTCAGTGACATCCCTGGAGCCCGACTGTTTACCCGCAGGACTGCAACATCATAATCCCAACTGAACTCAATGATGTAGCCATGTCCCCAGGACCCTAGCCCATACAGTGTTCTACACTCAAGGGACTGAGCAGTGCAGTGCACAAGTAAGGCTGCCCCCAGAACAAAGGGGGCTGAAGAATGTGCTCACTTGAGCCTCAGAACCGTCTGCCCAGGGCTGCTGCCACAGACAGCAACCTTGCCCCCTTCAGCAGCAAGGTCTCTAGGGCCTGGTGACTGGTCCACTGTAGCACCATTTTGGGATCTGATAACAGGTCTTTCCTGCCTACTACTGCAAGCACCTGTGCACACCATGTGAAGACCTGAGGACAAGTCCATGCCACTTGACACCACTGTTGCCAGTGCTTACATGCATCATACTGGGGCCTGGAAATCGAGTCACTTTGTCTACCACTTCCATTACACATGCACAACTTCCAGGGATCTAAGGAAAAGCTTATTTCACCTGCCGTTGTTGTCCAGGTGTATTGTCTGAGGGTCTGGAGATAGGCCTGCCTTGTTCATTACCACTGACACATGAGCAAACCTAGGAGGATAAGGATAGTCTCACCCTGACTGTCACTGATGCCTATAGGTGCCATCCAGACATGATAATCAGTCTTCCCATTCTGCTGCTGCTTCCAAGCTGGCACTTGTATATGCTGCACAGGGGCCCAAGGCTGAGCCTGCCGCCACGACTGACACTGCTAAGGCCATGCATGCTACCCAGGGGAACAAAGATTCACCTGCCTGGCTTAGCATCACTACAACTGGTGCCCATGGAATGACCTAAACTGTGTCACTGTACCCAGCAAAAACCTTGCCACAGCCTCCACTAGCACTGCATCCTATCCATTGAGCAACTCACAGACAACACTGATGTTAATGACAGCTGAACAAATCATACAGAGGCTACACTATTGAACCCACTAGAATCAAAGCAAAAGCATCCTACCCAACCAACATTATAGAATACAACCATAGGAAACAGTATTTCCCTGAGAAAGCGAATCCAAAAAACTGGAAGAAGCCACTGCAACAACAAATGCACAGATAGAAACATGAGGACATAAGAAACACAAAAAGGAAGGAAACATGAAACCTCCAAAGACATATGGTAATTCTGCAAAAATAGATCCCAAAGAAAAAAATATATATAAGATACCCGCAAAAGAATTCAAAATAATAATATTTAAGAAAATTTAGTGAAATTCAAGACAACAAGTAAACAATTCAAAAATTAGGAAAACAATTCATGATCTGAAAGAGAAATTTAATGAAGTATTAGATATCATTTAAAAAAAACTAAAAAGAAATCCTGTAAATAAAAAATAACATAAATGAAATAAAGCATATACTAGAAAGTCTCAACAGTAGAGTAGACCAAATAGAAGAAATAATTTCTGAACTGACAACAGGTCTTTTGAAATGATCCATTCAGAGGAACAAAAAAAAAATGAAGAAGAAAACAGCCTACATAAAAAATGAAGCACTATAAAATAACCAAATTTCCAAATTTTCTCCTTCAGAGGAAGAGATTAGAAAAGACATAGAAATCCTATTTAAAAAATAGCTGAAAGTGTGCCAAGTCTTGCAAGAGATACAGACATTTGGATAAAGTTCGAAAATACACAGATATATTCAACTAACAAAGGACTCCATCAAGACATTTATACTCAAAGTGTCGTAAGTCTAAGACAAAGAGAGAATTCTAAAAACAGCAAGAGAAAAGCATCGAATGATGTGTGGGGAAATTTCCATTAGACTAGCAGTGGATTACTCATATAAACCCTATAGGCTAGAATAAAAGGGAAAATATATTTAAAGTGCTAAGAGGAAAAAATAAAAACTTGCCAGCAGGGTTATCCTTCCAAAATGAAGGAGAAATAAAGCTTTTCCCAACCAAGCAAAAACTGAAGGAATTTATCATGACTAGATGGGCCCTACAAGAAATACTTAAGAGGGATCTACTTGTGGAAGTGGAAGGCTGACATCTACCATCGTTAAATCACATAGAAGTATATAATTCACTAGTACAGCAGACACACAGGTTAAAAGGATAGGAGTCAAATGAAATTACAACAAAAAACTTTACCAAACTATAAAGGTAAATAAAAAAGGAAGAGAAGAAAAGAAATATATAAAACAATCAAAAAACTATTAACCAAATGGCAGGTGTAAGTCCTCACCTATTAATAATAACATTAATTATAAATATTTTTAATTCCCCAACTAAACAATGTAGACTGGATGAATGAATTAAAAATATAAAATCCAACTATATGCTGCCAACTAAAAGCTCGCTTTACCAGTAAAGACACAGATAGACTGAAAGTGAAGAAATAAAAAAAAAAAAAAATGCCATGCAAATGGAAACCAGAAGTATGCAGGAGAGTAGCTATACTTGGACAGAATATAATTTAAGTAAAATAATATTAATAATAAAATGACAAAGATTATATTACAACCATAAAGAGGCCATTTCAGCAAAAGGATATAACAATTGTAAATATATATGCAACCAAAATAAGAGCACCAGATGTATAAACTGAATATTACTGTAGCTAAAGAGAAAGATAGAACCCAATACAATAATAGTTGCAAACATCAACACCCCAATTCAGCATTGGACAGATCATGTAGATGAAATCAACAAAGAAACATTGGGTTTAATCTGCATTATAGACCAAGTTGACGTAATAGGCATTTACAGACTATTTCCTTCAACAGTAACAACATACACATTTGTCTCATCAGTACATGAAACATTCTCCAGAATAAACCACATGTTAAGCCACAGAACAAAACTCAACACGCTCAACAAAGTAAAAATAATATCAAGTATCTTCTTAGACAACAATAAAATAAAACTAGAAATTAATACCAAGAGGAACTTTTGAAACTATATAAAGACATGGAAATTAAACAACATGCTCCTGAATGGCAATTGGATCAATAAAGAAATTATGAAGATAAATTTTAAAAATATTGAAACAAATTAAAATGAAACTAAACCTATAGGATCTAGCCAAAGCACTGCTAAGGTGCAAATATATTACAAAGAAGCCTATATCAAAAAAGTAAAAAGTTCTCAAATAAACAAGCTAATAATGCACCTCAACAAACTAGAAAAGCAAGAACAAACCAAACCCATAATTAGTAGAAAGAAAGAAAAAAAATAGATATCAGAGCAAAACTAAATGAAATAGAGACTTAAAAAAAATACAAAGAATCAAGAGAATAAAAAGTTGATCTTTAAAAGATAAACAAAATCAATAAACTAGTAGCTAGACTAATTAAAAATAAGAGAAGACCCAAATAAAATGGGAAATAAAGAAGACATTACAACTGATACCACAAAAATATAAAATATAATTAGAGCCTAGTACGAACTATTGTATACTAATAAATTGGAGATCCTAGAGAAAATGAATAAACTTTTGGATTCTTATCTCCTACCAAGATTGAACAAGGAAGAACTAGAAAGCCTGACAGACCAATAACAGTAACAAGATTTAATTCATAACAAAACATATTCCAACAAAGAAAAACTCAGGACAGATGGCTTTGCTACTGAATTCTACCAAACTTATAAAGAAAAAGTAACATAAATTCTTTTCAAGCTAGCCCAAAAAAATCGAAGAGAAGGAAATTCAAATTCATCTATGAATGCAGCATCACCCTGACACCAAAACCGGTAAAGGACACAATAACAACAACAACAAAAAAACTCTAGGCCTTTAGGTTATTCTCAAGCAAACAACCTAAGAATGCAACTCAAGAAACTATGGTAAACATAGATGCAAAAATCCTCAACAAAATACTAGCAAACCAAATCCAACAACACATGAAAAAGATAATACAGTGTGATATAATGGGATTTACACCATGGATACAAGCATGGTTCAACATAAGCACATCAATAAATGTGATACATCAAATAAAGAGAATGAAGAACAAAAAAATATGATCATCTCAATAGATACAGTAAAAGCATTTGAAAAAAGTCAATGTAGCTTCATGATAAAAACTCTCAACAACTAGATAAGAATTACCATACCCCAACATAATAAAGGCCATATATGACAAGGCCATTATTAAACCCATACTGAATGGGAAAAGGGTGAAAGCCTTTTCCTTAAGAACTGGAAGAAGACCAGGATACAAATTTTCACCATTCTTATTCAATACAATACAGGAAATCCTAGCCAGAGGAATCAGAAAAGAAAAAAAATAAGAGGCATCCAAATTGGAAAAGACAGAGCCAATGTCTCTCTTTGCAGAAAACCTGATCTTATATACGGAAAAACTCTAAGAAAACCAACAACAGGCAAGGGAACATCACACTGCGGGGACTGTTTTGGGGTGGGGGGAGGGACAGCATTAGGAGATATACCTAATGCTAAATGACGAGTTAATGGGTGCAGCAAACCAACATGGCACATGGATACATATGTAACAAACCTGCACATTGTGCACATGTACCCTAAAACCTAAAGTATAATAATAAAAAAAAAGAAAACCGACAACAAAACTTAGCACCAATACATTCAGTAAAGTTGTAGAATACAAAAATCAACATACAAAAGTCAGTAGCATTTCTATATGTCAACTAAAAACCAGATGAAAAAGAAATCAAGAAAGGAATTTCATTTACAGTAGCTAAAAAAAAAGAAAACCTGTAAACAGGTTTACTCAAGGAGGTAAAAGACCTCTATAATGAAGACTACTACAAAACACTGAAGAGAGAAACTGGAGAGTACACAAACAGAAGAAAGACATCTCATACACATGGATCAGAAGAATTAATAATGTTAAAAATACAGCACTACCCAAAACAATCGAGGGATTTGATGCAATTCCTAACAGAATACCAGTGGCATTCTTCACAAAAACAGAAATAGCAATTCTAAAATTGCTAAAGCAATTCTAAAATCTCAAAGGACCCTTAGTAGCCAAAGCAATATTGAGCAAAAAGAGCAAAGTTGGGAGCAACACACTACCTGATTTCAAAATATACTACAAAGATACAGTAACCAAAGCAGTGTGGTATTGTACAAAAATAGACACACAGACCAATGAAACAGAATAGAGACAAATGAGAGTGTATTAAACTAAAAAAAAATAAATCCTGCATGGCAAAGAAAACAGTCAGCAAAATGAAAAGACAACCTGCAGAATGGGAAAAAATATTTGCAAGCTATTCATCTGACAATAGACAGGTATAGAGAAGATACAAGAAAGTCAATCAATTTGATACCAAAAATCAACTCCATCTAAAAAAGTGGGCAAAGGATCTGAAATAGACATTTCTGAAAAGAAGACATACAAATCATCAACAGGTATATGAAAAAATGGTCAACTTGACTAATCATCAGGGAAATGAAAATCAAAACCACAATGAGAAATCATGTTACCCCAGTTAGAATGGCTACTATCAAAGAGAAAATAAATAAATGCTGGCAGGAATGCAGAGAAAAGGGAATTCTCATCAGTGTTGTTAGAAATGTGAGTTAGTACAGCCATTACAGAAAACAGTAAGGAGTTTATCAAAATACTTAAAAATAGATCTACCATATGGTCCAGCAATCCCACTACTGGCTACTTATACAAAGGAAGGGAAATCAATATATCAACGTGATACCTGCACCCCCATGCTTACTGCACCATTACTCATAATAGCAAAGTTATGGAATCATTCTAAAATAAGGTAATGACAAAAAGATCAACTGCATATACTAAGTGACTGTTCATGTCCAGAGAAAGACTCAGGCACAGAAAAAACCTGAGAAGACCTTCAGTTAACCCATTAGGCTTATCCTTAGAACAGAAACAGCATACAATAATCAAACAAACAAATAAAACAACAGGAAGCCCCCAAAAAGGAGGGAATGGGGGAATCTAATTTCAAGACTTACCACCTTATTATATTTAAATGTCAGTTTTCAACAAAATTCACAAGGTGTATTAAAAGTTATGAGAGTATAGAGCATTCAAAGAAAAAAAATAAATGAATCAAAAGAAAGTGTTCCTAAAAGAAGACTTGATGGCTAGTCTCTTAGACAAAATCTTGTAAACAATTGTCTTAAAAATTCTCAAAGAACTAAAAGAAAATGTGGAAAAGTGAAGAAAACAGTGTAAGAAGAAAATCAAATATTCAATAAAGAGAAGTCCCAAAAAGTTTTCAAAATGGATTTCTGTAGCTGAAAAGTACAAAAATTAAAAAAACTAAAAATTAACTAAAGGCATTTAAAGGCAGTTGTGAAGCCGGGCGTGGTGGCTCACACCTGTAATCTCAGCACTTTGGGAGGCTGAAGCGGGCAGATCTCGAGGTCAGGAGATTGAGACCATCCTGGCTAACACGGTGAAACCCCGTCCCTACTAAAAAAAAAAAAAAAAAATTAGCCAGGCGTGGTGGCGGGCGCTTGTAGTCCCAGCTACTCAGGAGGCTGAAGCAGGAGAATGCAGTGAACCTGGGAGGTGAGCTTGCAGTGAGCCAAGATTGCGCCACTGCACTCCAGCCTGGGTGACAGAGTGAGACTCCATCTCAAAAAAAAAAAAAAAAAAAAAAGGCAGATGTGAGCAGGTATATAAAATAATCAATGAACATGAACACAGGACTATGGAAATTATCAAGTATGAGTATCAGAAAGAAAATTGAAGAAAAGTGCATAGACCTTAAGGGAACTGTGGGACACCATGATGGAAACCAATGTATGCACTGTAGGAGTCCTAGAAAGGGAAGGGAGAGACAAAGGGATAGAGGGAATATTTGAAGAAATAATAGATAAAAAAATCCCAAATTTGATAAAGGACATGAAGAAAACACTGAAGAAGCTCAATGAACTTCAAGTAAGATGAACTCAAAGATACACTGAGACACATGAAGATCAAATTTGTAAAGAGAGAAAATTTCAGAAGAACCAAAAGTGAAGCAATTTATTACATACAAAGTGTCATTAATGAGATCATCAAAAGATTTTTCCTCAGAAATTTTAGAGGCTAGAAGGTAAAAAGTCAACATATTCAAAGTACTGTAAGAAAGAATAAGGAAAAAAAATCCTAAAACTGTCAACCAAGAATCCTATAGCTGGCAAAACTACCCTACAAAAGTAAAGGAGAAATTAAGACATTCCCAGATAAACAAAAGCTGGAGGACTTTATTTCCACTACACCTATCCTGCAATAAATGCTTAAGGAATCCTGCAGGTAGAATTGAAAGGATACTAGACAGTAACTTGAAGCCAAATGAATAAAGAACAGAAAGGTAAACACCTGAAAAATTTTAAAATCTAGTACTATTGTAACAATGGTTTGTAACTACACTTTCAGTTTTCTGTGTGATTTAAGAGACCAAAAAATTTTTAAATACAATTATTAGTCTAATAGCTAATATTATTGTGACTTTGGTTTATAAACATACATTTTGTTTCTGACAAAGCTTAAGGAATAACACATGTAAAATAATCATTAATAGTCATTTTCAGGCACACACTGTAATTTTGTAATGTAAAACAACTGAAAGGAATGGAGATGAAACTGTTAAGGGATAAGAATTTTGCATATTATTGAAGTTAAATGTCAATAATATGTAAAGATTAAAATTAGAACATTATAATGTTAAGATGTTAAATGTAATTGTAATGGTAACAACAAAGAAAATAGCTATACAATATATATGAAAGAAAATAAGAAAGACATAAATATTTCTTTACAAAAAAACACCCCAAAAGACAATAATTTATAATAAAAGGAGAAAAAAGTATAAGGAATATAAAAAATAGAAAAATGACAAAAGTAAAGTCGTTCCTTTTTAGCAATTGCTTTAAAAGTAAATTGCTTAATCTTTTCAATCAAAAGACAGATATTAGCACAATGAATACAAAAACATAATTCAACTACTTGCTGTCTACAAGGGACTTACTTTAGATTTAAAGATGCAAATAGACTGAAAGTGAAAAGATGGAAAGATATATTCCAAGCTAATAGTAACCAAAAGATAGAAGGAATGGCTATACTAATACTTGACAAGATCGACTATAAATCAAAAAAGGTAAAGAGATATGAATGACATAATATAGGAATAAAACATTCAATACAGCAAGAAGATATAACAACTATACATATTCATTAACTTAATGGCATTCCATCAATATATGTAAAGCAGAAACTTACAGAACTGAAGGAAGAAATAGTTCTACAATAATAGTAGGAGACTTCAAGATCCCACCCTCAATAGGTTAGCAAAACCAGACAAATGATAAGTGAAGAAACAGTGGCTTTCAATAACATAATAAACAAACTAGATCTGATAGATATATCCACAACACTCTATCCAATGATAACAATCATATTTATTTTTCTCAAGTGCACATAGAACATTTTCTATGATAGACCATATGTTAGGCCACAAATTAAGCCTCAACTGATTTAAAAAGATAAATATAAAATGTATCTGTGCCTACCAAACAGGAGAAGTCGGTAACAGAAGTAAAACGGAAGAATTCACAAAATTGTGAATGTTAAGCAACACATTTTTAAACAGTCAATAAATAGAAGAAAAAAACCACAAGGGATATTAGAAAATATTTCAAGATGAATTAAAATGAAAATACAGAATTTCAAAACTTATGGGACACAGTGCAAGAAGTGCTAAGAGAGGAAATTCATAGCTATAAATGCTTACATTAAATAACAAGAAAGAACTCAAATCAACAACCTGACTTAACAACCTAAGGAACTAGAAAAAGAAGAACAAATGAACCCAAAAGGTATCAAAAGGAAGAAAATAATAAAGATTAGAGTAGATGTAAATAAAATAGAGCACTTAAAAAGATAAAATCAATAAAACAAAATGCTTACTCTTTGAAAAGATCAACAAACTAGACAAACCTTTAGCTAGAGGGACTAAAATATAACAGAAGACTCAAATTACTAAAATTAAAAATAAAAGTGAAAACATTGCTACTGATTTTACAGAAATAAAAATAATCACAAAAGAGTATTATGAAAAATTGTATGCCAACAAATTTGATAATTTAGATGAAATGAACAAATTTCTAAAAACACAAAACCTACAAAGACCAAGAGGAAACAGAAAATTTGAATAGACCTATAACTAGTGAGAAGATGGAATCAGTAACCAAAAATCAACTAATGAAGAAACGCCTTGGACCCAGTGGTTTCACTGGTAAAATCTACACCTTTAAAGAAGAAATAACACCAATTCTGGAAGCAACCTGACTGTCCCATCAATGAACAGAGATAAGCAAAATATTATATATACATACAATGGGATACTATTCAGCTTTTAAAAAGAAGCTAATTCTCACATGTGCTACAACATGGATGAAGCTTGAGAACATTATGCTAAGTGAAATAAGTCAGTCACAAAAGGACAAATGTAGTATGATTCCAATGATATGAGGTACCTTGAGTAGTCAAAATCATAGGTATACAAAAAGAATTGTGGTTGCCAGGGACTTCAAGGAGGGGAGAATGGTGAGTTATTGTTTAATGGGCACAGGGTTTTAGTTTTACAAGATGAAAAGAGTGATGAAGGTGGATAGTAGTAATGTTTGCACAACATTATGAATGTATTTAATACCACTGAACTGTACACTGAAAATGGTTAAGATGATATATTTTATGTGTATTTTACCACAATGAAAAATGAAAAAATAAATGCATGTCCTCTTGGAAGAAACAGTGAGTTGGAGCCAGACAAATTGATCAGTTACAACTCTGTCACCAGCAACTCTGTGACCTTGAGGAAATCTCTCAAACTCCCTATGACTTAGTACCTTCATATGAAAAATGATATAGAAAATAATATCTATATCATTGAGTTGTATTGAAAGCTAAAAATATACCTTCAGTGTAAAATCCTAGACAGAGATCTTGCACTTATCCGGAGCTCATGCATTATTAAAAATAAAGCATATGGATTAAGAGCCACAGGATTTGATCTTTTCATTTAAAGTAGGGCCTGGCTTAAGGAGACACTAGAAATGATTATGTATCCTGCACAAAATATGAGGCAAGGATGTCTGAAAATTGTGACTGACAATAAGTCAGCATATTTTAAATTAGAACAGGTCCCCAAGTTCAAGACCTATTATTGCTGCCTTTGAAAGCAAACAATCCATTTGTTCACACAGTGTAATCTGAAGGTCCCAAAGAGCAGTCTGATTACATAGTGATCTCTAGCAATGTCAAGCATTTCTTTAAAAGGAAACAGAGGCATTTTTGAAATAAATAGAGATAAGAATAAAAACTATTTACTATTTACCTGAGTGGCACCTTCTAAGGTGTGTCATTTCAACACCACAACAACCTTATGAGTTACATGTGGCTCTGTAAATTTATAAACACATCTAAGAGAAGCAAAATAATTGGTCTAAGACCACTCAGGTAATAAATGGTGGAACCAAAATAAAATGGAGTTCAATTTTACTGCAAATATAACAAAGACATAAAAGAACTCGTAATTACAATATGATTATTTAAAATAAAATACAATAATAAAATAAAGAATCTTAAACCTCTCTCCTGGAGGATATGATTCCATAGGTTTAGCACAGAACCTGGGAATCTGAATGTAAAAGAAGCACATTTTATTATCATCTGAAAAGTTTGGGACACACTTTTACAAAATTGTTTTAAGTTTTATTTTATCATCTTATTGTGAGTTGAGGAAGTAGCAAATAAACTCCTAAAGGAAATTAAATATTGTATTTACTTTAGTGACATTTAGCCTACAGAAGAACTTTTCTTACATTATCAAAGTCAGATGTAGAGTAATCAATTACTCAAATAACTTTTCTTACTAGCTATTGTGACAAACATTTTACCCTTTGCTTTGGCTGTTGGAAAGGTCAAGACTGAGTTTTTTTCTCAGTGTTGACATGCAATGGTATGAATCTCTTCTGATACCATTCTAATATTCTACTTATGTTTTCCTTCTGTTTTGTATCTTTTTTATTTTAACTCAATTTTATTGTGCGTATATATGTATATATAAGAATATACATACACATATATGATGTATGTTTATTATATATTTAAATATTGTGCTCACAAGAATATAAATGTATGCAAACAAATATTTATAGAAACAAAGACTTCATTACAGTGAAACCATAGTAGTGTCAGATTTATTCATTTGAGAACAGTTCTTCTTTCATTGGGTAGATCAAGGAAGCAGCCAAAGAAAGGAAAGATTAGGATATTGGGAAGAGGCCCTTAGGGAGACTGGATGTCAACTTCTCTCTGCCATAGTTTATCAGAATCAACCTAACTGATAACATAAATTTCTTCTGACTCAAAAAGACTTAAAAGCAAGAAAATAATTAACCTGATTTTAAAAAGGCAAAGGATGTTAATAGACATTTCGTAACAGAAAACATACAAATGGCCAAGTATATAAAAACATCACCGATCATCAGAGAAATGCAAATTTAAACTACAATGAAATACCACCTCACGCATGTTAGAATGGCTATTATCAAAAAGACAAAAGATAACAAGTGTTGATGAGAATGTGGGGACACTTGCATCCTATTTTGGAAATGTAAACTAGTACAGTATTTATAGAAACAGCATGGAGGCTCCTCAGAGAATTAAAGAAAGAACTACCATATAATCCACTTCTATGTATATATTTAAAGGAAATGAAATCAATGTATTGAAGAAATATCTGCATTCCCATGTTTATTCACAATAGTCAAAGGATGGAATCAACCTTAGTGACAGATGAATAAAGAAATATTAGTGTATATACAATGGAATACTTTTCAGCCTTAAAAAAGGAAAGAATTCTGTTATTTGTGACATCACTCATGAATCTGGAGAACATTAGGCTAAGTGAAATAAGCTAGGCTCAGAAAGACAGACATCACATGATTTCAGTTACATGTGAAATCCAAAAAAGCCAGACTCAGCAATGAGGATGGGGAGGTGTTGGTCAAGGGTATAAGATTCCTGTTTGATAGGAGCAATTAGTTTTTGAGATCCATTGCACACAAAAAAAATGGTAAGTATATGAGATGATTGATATGCTGATTATCTTAATCAATCCACAACATATACATAAATGAGATAACACATTGTACCCCATAAATGTTTAAAATTATCATTTGTTATTGAAAATAGTACATACATAAACTACACTGAAATATTACCTCACAAGCAATAGGTATCGGCCTCTTGTCACATATATGTATGTATTATTTTCAATAACAAATGATAATTTTATACATTTAAAAGTTACATATATATTCAGTTTAAATATATATATTCTGAAAACATATATACATATACATATTCTGTTCAAATGATATAACTTGTCAAAAGCATCCATTCTAATATAGAACTGGAATCAAATATTGTCCATTGGTTAATTCTCAGTATATCAGCTATAGGTAACTAATTTCTATGTCACTCTGATTTCTTTTCACCAATAAAGAAAAAAATGGATGATGTAATCAACACTTGCTTTCCATGAACTCTTCTTTATTGTCAAGAAATTCCTCCACTTGAGGAAATTTTGACCAAATAATAAGAATTGTCTGGTTGTCTCTTTCCCTGTGGTTACAATGAGGTAATCCTTGTCTCAAATTATTTTTCCTTACAAGCAACTCTTTCTGTGGTATGATTGGAGATGAGGATTTTGCTCTCAAGTTCAAATTAGTGAAATCTGATTGAATAGCAAATATTCTTTTTACAATTAAATTGAGAAGTACTCAGATAAATTGAAACATTTTCTCCAATGGCAAATATTTAAAAAAAGTAAGAATAAATTCATTTTAACCAAAGCCAGGGAGCCTACCATGAGTTGTGAGGGTCCCTTGCAGGAATAAGAAAATAATTAAATGACACATTACTGGTTTGTAATCGCTGCAGATGTTTTGAATAGAGATGCGAGAACTAAGATGTAATTAAATATATGTCATTCTTTTATTAAATTTCTGGATGGCTGATGAAAGGCTCATCTTACCTGGTAGTTTAGAATTTCAGAATTTTTTTTTAGGTTATTAGAACACATTATGTGGAGAAGAGACAAGAATTGAAGAAATGTACTTTATGACAGAAAACAAACATGATAAAGAGACCAATGCAAAATCGACCAATTAGACATTTTTGTAAGAATTCATAAAATGTTACAAAAAAGGTAACATTTTGTAAAAGAAGTAGAAAATTTATTTGTTGTTTTGAATTAATTGTGCACCAAAATTATTGTGAAAAAGTTGGCTAAGTACATCCAAGATGCTTATCAATGACATGGACTTTGCTTAATTATACAGGAGAAGAGAAATGAACATTTATTGAGTGTTTACAATAGACCATACATTATACTAGGTGATTTCACATGCCTTGTTTTATTTCTAATACTCCTGCTATAAATGTTATGAATCTCAGTTATTCAGAAGATTAAATCATCAGAGAAGTTTCCAAGTAATTAAGTCACAAAGCTAATAGGTTATGGATGTTGGATTTAACTACCCTCACCACTCATCTCTTCCTAAAGCTTCTTTCTCATACTGTATTAAGCTGTCACTATATGAAGACTACATTTTTGCTGTTATTTAAAAAAAATAAACTATTCTCCTTTGGTCCAAAAGTTTTGCCAGAATTTGTATTATTGCTGCTACAAAATTGATTCAAACATATAATCATTTTGACACTTCGTTACTAATTCATTTGGTATCTTTTCAATGATGAAAATCTCAGTAAGTTTACTAACTTTTCACATAAATGGCCTAGAAATAGTACAATCTGAAATAACATTTATTTTCTGTCTCTTCAGGTTTTATGCCCAGATCTATCAAATATCATGTGTGAATCACCGTTCCCTCTGGTGCCATACTTGATATTGTTTTGTTCTCCTAACAATTTCAAAGTATAAGCAAGACGTATCAGCCTCTTGTCACATAGGCCAAAGTACAAACAGTACTTAGCTTCTCTAAGCAGTATGTATGATAATTTATACAATATTCCTGGTACATTTCAGTCAATATTCAGTTATTCTTGTTTACTATATACTTTTCTAAATATTTTCTAGTGCCTTCAACTTCTCTTTGTTCCAAACCCCAGTAGGATCAGGCAACAAGTCAATTTTCTGCATATTTGATGAATACATTTTAAACAATTATAGAAAGTGAAACATATTTCATATCATTCAACCTGACATTCTTCCTATATCAATTTGATTATATAGATGCAACCACTCTCTCTCTCTTCTTTTGTTTTTCTCTTAATGAAAACTAGAATCAAACACGGTGCAAGATTTTCTAGAATGTCTAATGCAGGAACGTACAGAATTCTGAGATGAGAGGTGTATTCCTCTTCAAATCAATGAGCAAAACTAAAGACAGTATGCCTGCATCATTTCTCACAGGACACAGTAGGGGCTGATACTAACTGGAAATCTGGTAACAGGTTTTTGGTGTTCACATTTTAGTGTTCATTATAAAGCAACTGCTGACACAAATCAAGTCCACTTACTGCTCAGTCAATAGGTCATTAGGAAAAAATCAGCTCTGAAGCTCTGTTGGCTGATTGAACTTCTGTAGGTCCTGCTACCAATCCCGAAAGTAACCACTGGTGATCACTTAAAGTTCGGGGAAGATGAATTTTGAAATTGGTCCTATTCAAGTGCAGAAGAACCAAAGAAAGAGCTAAACAGAAGAAACCTGTGAACCTGTGTGAAATTGAAAATCTCTGGATGGCAACTGCACAGTGCTGATCGCTATCTTCGGCCAATCAATTGACTCTGTGTTTACTAGATATTTGTCTTTTTTCTGAATTCAGTATATCTTCAGTGTTCCCCATTTGTCATATAATTGTTACTGTTAGTTTTGGACAAATAGTATTTGCTATTTTTGAGGATGCAGCAAAATTCTGATCTTCTTTCAAATCTGGAGTAGAGGCAAAGTTAGAGACTGCACAAGGTCCTACACACCATTTTGGTAACATTTGCTTTTGTTCTTGACTCAAGCTATCTTCAAGAAGGCATTTACTTCTCAGAACTCATGTACTGATGTGGAGTATTGCAATAACTCCAACAATCAATGAGCCTGCTTCTAAGGTGGGCTGAGTGCTTAAGCACTTCACAGTGGTGGGGTTAATCTACCCCACCAAGTGCATTTTAAGACTAAGTTTTTATGAAAATATTCATTCATATTCAAAAAGACACGTATAATCCAGCCAAACCTGATGAGATTTTTTCCATTAAACAGACATAAAAATATATATCTGAAATAATCCACTTTATATAATGAATTGTACAAAATTGTTTTAACACAATTTTGGTGTTAAAACAGTCTTTAACAGTTTTAAAGCAGTTTTACAACACAAATTATTGTGCAGTAGTAGAAACATTGAGTATTACAAGGTAGCAATCAATGGGAACTCAGATATATAAATATTTTTAAAATCATAACAAGTCGTACTGCACACTTGAAATTTACATTGAAATTAAAATGAAATTACTTGGCTGGCTCCATTGTAATAAGGTGAAACAGAGAGCACAATAGTTGTAAATTTCCTTCTATAACAAATGTCTATTAAATAATTTTTAAAGTAATACTAAAATAAGAATACATATGTGGAAACATATGGAAAGAAAGTGTTTCTTCATTTTTTATGTCAATACCCTTAATTGTTGTTATTGCTGTGTTTTTTTCTCATCAGACCTAAGTCATCCACGAGGCCTCAATGGCAAATGAATAAATAATGTTTAAACTCCAGTTGTAATTGTGCCAACCTCTAATCTTGCTGCTAAGCCAGATGGTGACTCGCAATTCAAAGTAAGAGTGCATAATTGAAAGAGCATGTACCTTGGAGAAAACTGACCTTAGTTCCGATCCTGATTTCACTACTTATTAACTGTGTAACCCTGAGCAAATTCCTTTAACCCTCTGACCTCAGGGCATCCATCTCTAAAATGGTTATGGCAATGACCTCATAGGATTCTTGTAAAGCTATAAAGAGAGAAAATATATGTAAAACAAACTAATGCAGAGCCAAGTACATAACTGGGGCTCAGACTGGCCTTTTTATTGGAAATAAAGAGGTGAACATGCAGCAGGGAACCAAGGAAACATGAAAATGGTGGGCCGCACAGTCTAAGCACTGCCAACCCAGGCATCTCGCTCTATTAATGACCTAAAAGAGAAATTTTCTTTTGTAGTTTATGAAGTTTCTCAGCCTTAAATTCTCATCTCCTATAGGAATACACAATTTCTGATCTCTCCCCTTAAGCAAGGGATTACCCTTTCTTTTTTATTCCCATTTCATGAGGGGTATGATGCTATTATTAGTTTTATTTATTTCTACCTTATACTATTAATATATTGTTTAAATATTTTCTGTAATCCTATATTCGGTTATTGAGAGAAGGGCCTTGTCCACGCTATCTCTAAAATAGTATACAAGGCTGAGTGCAGTGGCTCATTCCTATAATCTCAGCATTTTTAGAGGCTGTGGCAGGAGAATTGCTTGAGGACAGGGTGGAGAAACCAGCCTGAGCAACATACTGAGACCCTGTACAAAAATGCTTTTTAAAAAATTAGCCAACCATTGTGGCACACACCCGTGGTCACAGCTACTCAGGAGGCTGAGGTAGGATGATCATCTAAGCTCAAGAGGTCCAGGCTGCCATGAGCCATGATCATGCCACCACACACCAGCCTGGGAGTGAGACCCTGTCTCAAAAAGTAAAAATAAATAAATACCTAAAAATTAAATAAATAATACAGTGTACACTTACTTATACCCTTAATCTACTCCAAACTGCTTTCATAACAGGCAGCAGAGTGACAAAATGTAACAGAATTTCTCCCCAGTGATATCAAATATATGATGTAAAAAAATGAAATCATTATTTGTCGGTCACAGGAAAAGACCTGGATGTCATCTTCGTGAAGCCAGAAATGTGGCCCTTAAAACCAGATATCTCTTGGGAAGCTTTCACAATCTGGATAATTTTCTCAATATCTAAGGCCTTCCTCTGCACCTCGTTGCCTCATATTATGTCATAAGAAGGGGAGTGAGTCTAGCTCTCAAGAGTAGATAAGTTTGGAGACTGTTATTTTAAGTGAAGTAACTCAAGAATGGAAAACCAAACGTCTTATGTTCTACTGATATGTGGGAGCTAAGCTATGAGGATGCAAAGGCAAAAGAATGATACGATGGACTTTGGGGATTTGGGGGGAAGAGTGGAAGGGGGTGAGGGATAAAAGACTACAAATAGGGTGCAGTGTATACTACACCAGTGATGGGTACACCAAAATCTCACAAATTACCACTAAAGAACTTATTCATGTAACCAAATATCACCTGTACCCCAATAACCTATGGGAAAAAGGTAGATAATTCTTAACAAATTTTACCCAGATATAAAAAGTAGGATGCAAATTTATTCTCTTACAAGAAGACATATTATTATGAAGATCAAATATTTGAAGTCCTCACTTCAGTATGTTTTCCTTCTCTTTTTTTTATATATGAGAAATTACACTCAGAGAAAACCAAGAATGAAAGTTGCCATCATTAATGTCCTTTTCTACTATGCCAGACTTGCGTTGCTTTGGAGATGTGAAAACAGGAGAAGAAAATAGGGATAGGGATGAAACAGAGGCCCACGAGCAAGGGTAGTTTGCTGCCTCCATTTCACAGTGTAATGGTCTTTTGCGAGGAATCTGAAAGTTTTTCAATGAATGTCCCTTTTCCATGAAAATGGTGTATTGGTCCCACCAATCATAGACTCACTCTCTCCCGTGCTTCTAAATTTCACCAGTTCTTCTAATTGAAAACTATTTTTTCTTCATATGTAGTAACACAAATTGCATTAAATACTGATAAGTTGAAGGTCATTTAAATCTTTAAGTAACTTTGTAAATCTGTATTCTGGTCCTATTTGTGTAGAAATAATTTTATTTTAAAAGAGACTGTCTTTTATAAAATTAAAAATAGCTACTTTTTTGGCATCAGGTGCTGTTTGCAATAGTTCTCAAGTGCTGTGATATGTATAATTGGCAGTGCGTGCACACACACACACACACACACACACTACTCTGGAGGCAGAAAGCAAGGCATTCCTGAACTCCATGTGTTTCCTCTGTTGGACAGAAGCCTTCATTGGGCCCTGCATCATTGTCCCCATCACGTTCTTCTCAATCACACAGGACAGAGGAGGCAGAGCTATCAACCAGAGTATTCTGATCGCTTTTTGTTGAATCTTTGTTTTTGATAAATAGGACTATGCCTCCCCATTTATTTTGTTTGTTTATTAGTGGCTATTGTGCATTTTAAAAATATTCACTTATAAAAATTGCCACTTCTTGAAGTTATTTCCTTTTCGCAGGCTAAAGAGATTTCGTTGGTTTGGAGATCTAGGTAATGACTCCAAGGATTGAGAGAACTCCCTCGCCCCAACCCAGCTGCAGACCTCAGTATCATGTTGGTTGTGATCCAGATTTATAATCATGTTTTTATATTTCCCTTCATATCACAGACTAACAATATATACACGTTCACACCAAGATAGACAGCATTATGTAATAAAGGATAGCAATTATTATATATATATTTGCAATATGTATGGGATAGTAAGAATGATCAAAATGACCATACACTGTAGCAATTTCTAGCTCTAGCTAATGCTTGTCATTTAAGGCTTATATAATCACACTCAACATTCGCCTTCACTCTTGGAGTGCCTTTAGCACACCTGCTGATATTATCATGTAAGATATTATGTTTAATAATAAAAATAAGGGGAAGGGTATTAAATGGGAGAAGAAACCAATTAATAATGAACAAAACACAAACTTACTTTTATGGCACTTTTATAGACATTATCCTTAGTGCTAAGGGGTTTACAGGAAGACTATTGAAAGTAGCTCAGAATTGAGCTTTTGGGTCAGAGTCAGTGACTCAGCATAGTTTGTCATCTGGTCTGTAAGGTGAGATGCAAATTGTAACTAGGGAATAAGGATTGCTTCATTTTCATAGTATGTGCTCATTGATTGCATATAAATGTTGTCTCAGAAGGAATTAATGGGCTGGGTGACTTGCTGAACTCTTTCCTTCTAATTCTATTACAACTGACACAGTGTTCAATTTTTACATATAGAGTGACACCAAATCTCCAACTTCTGGAGTGTACCCAGGCTGTGTCACCTCTCTCCTTACCTGACCTGATTTATGTAACTACCTCTTCAATTCAAGAAATTTCCCCAAGCTGCAAAGCCTCCTATATTCTCAAAGGTTTCACCCAGTCATCATTTCCAAGTCTTGGTCTAGTTATTTTGTGTTTTACCTGCCTCTGTCTAATGCATTCTAAATCTGCCTCTGTCTAACTCTGAAGTTCTCTGGGTTTTCATTTGATTGTGGGTCAGACTGGTCAGAGTAGTTTGATGCAAGCATAGAAACATAAAAGAGGGAAGCTCTGTCCCCAGGGCAGATGAGAGGAATAAAAAATTGCCCTAAGCAGATTAAGCCATAGAAACCCCATTTTTTATTTTATTTTTTTCCTCACTGAAAACTCCATAGATATACTTCAGTTTCATCAGATTTATTGGTTTGATAGTTTTTCAAGCTTCTAAAATGTTCTAATATTTTCCCAAGCCAAACTTGTTCCCAGAGGAAAATTTGAGCATTCTGGTAAAATTATTATTTACAATAGTCCTAGTGAGTTGATTGCAGGAACCACAGTACAAAGGAGATAGGGTCTCCTTTGTTCAAAATATTACCTTCACTTTCTGCTTTACTGACAGTGCCAGGAAGAACCCAGTAGTTCTACAGTTGATTAACACTGAGATTTTCCTGACACCAGTTTTCAGGCTTTTGAACACCTTTGATTCTACAACACTTAATTCCATGACTGAGAAAAAACATTCCAGTGGGAATAGAAAGGAAAATATTCATCTTTTGCTATTTTAGGAATCATATTCACATTCAAAGCACTTTCTAACACATTTACTTTCAGAAATCTTCACATTTTCCTCAGGGGCCTGCAAGTGTTTTTAATCCCAATTTTACAGATGAAGAACCTGAAACCCAAGGTTAAGTGACTTTCTTGCAGCAGCTTTGGGAGCCAATGTCAAGGTCAGACTTCCATCATCTTCATGTGATTGCTCAGACCACTCAACCACGACGCTTTTGGGGCATAACACAAACCCTTGGAAAATGGTTTTAACTGTTGTTAGGAATACAAACATTCTGAAATGTGTTCTGGGTCAAAATGGACTTTCCAAAACGCCTGAAAAATGTGGGAATAGTGAAGACAGAGTGATTGCTGCTTTATTTAGCTAAGATTGCTACTACAGTCAGTAATTTTGTTGGTTAATTTACTCATCATTTATGTCTTCATGCGTTCATTCAACGAGCATTTTTTAGCAAGCAATAAATTTATTATGAGTTTAGTTTCAAATATGTGCACATATAACTATTATACATGTATGACACATATTCATAGCTATTATTTGTAGTAATTATTTAGTGTTAATTATCTGGTAAATGAATCACATATATTATCACATATATTCAAGCATATATCATCTCATTTAAGCATTAAGTAATGATGCTTAAAGGTTTTATTGTTGCATTTTTATAGGTGAGAAAGTTTCCAAATCATACAGTAGCTGACTTTGTAAGTCAATACTCAAACCTAGGTTGGTGTTGGAAAGAAGCATGGATTTTTATATCAGATGATCCTGCATTCCATCTATAGTATCTTAGCTTACTAAGCTGGTTACATATAATGTTACTTCAGCTCTGTGAGTTCAAGCTTCCTTGCATTGAAAGTGAACATTTTAATGACTAATATTGTTGTACTATCATATGAGATTCTTGTAAAAATTAAGGAAAATGTATTTTTAGTTTTTAATATTTTTTTCCCAGTAAGTTAAGGCCCTCCTCCTAAAAAATATCATAAAATGTTTGAATAAATCTATTTTTAGAAAAATCTTAAAAGTATAGGTGATTTGGTAAGTAAATACAGGTTTAGTATCCCCTATCCAAAATGCTTAAAACCAGATGTATTTTAGATTTCAGATTTTGTTTGGATTTGGGAATATTGCATATTCATAATAAGATATCTTGGAGATGAGACCCAAGTCTACACAAAAAATTCATATTTTTTATATACACCTTATACACACAACTTGAAGGTAATTTTATATAATATTTTAAATAACTATGCATGAAACAAAGTTTTGACTACAAGCTATTATATTAGGTTAGGTGTGGAATTTAACACATGGTATCATACTAGTGCTCAAAAAGTTTTGGATTTTTGGATTAGAGATTATCAGCCTCTAGGAATCTTTCAGAACAAGGACCAAGTAAAGACAAAACTCTAGAATGACAAGCTGAATTCACTGTTGGCTTTCACTTCAAGCCACATAGTCGAGACTTGGTCTTCACAGATTCACAGGGAAACACAGCCGATGAGTAAATCTAGGTCCTACACACAGTAGAGTATCTAAGGAGAAACTGACTTACATAAAATGATGAAAATAAAGAGTTACACTTCATTAAAATTATGAACTAAACATATTACCAGATGAAAGTAAATAATATGAAAATATAATATTTTGAGAAAGAATTGGGGGTAAAATGTGACCAAGAATTTGAAACGAGTCAACTATCAGAATTGTTTACAGCTTGGATGGCTAAAGATCTTCCAAGCTGAAATTTTAATTTGAATAATCTTAATTAGTAGTGACCCTAGGCACTGACAAGAAAAACAATCAAAATTTTCTAAATCAAAATAACTTCATTCTAGGTCACAAAATGTAAAACAGAAATAGGTAAAATACAATAAAAAGTAACTATGTCCACAAGGAAATAAAAAACGCCATGCAAGAAAACCAACAGAAACAAAAGAAAAGGAATGTTGAACCATAAGTATTTCAAATACGGCTCTGTTAAATGTGCACACAGAAAAAAAAAAAAAATGTATGCTTCAAAGTATATGAAACAAGAAACTACAAAGAAGAAGTTGATTGGAAAAATAATCAACATGATTACCAGAAATTAACTAAGAGCATAATTACGACTAATACTCCATAAATTGGTAGATTTTGAGTATGTTAGGTTAGCCTTCCCAAATATAATAATTATAAAATCTAAGCAAACATTTGTAAAGCCCTATTTGATAGAACTGGAGATTAACTAAGGCAGTAGTAGACTTTTGAAAGGAGAAATCAGGCAGGTGTGATTTACAACTTTGTGTTTTTTGCCTTAGTACACAGGCTATAGAAAACTACTGTGGCCGGGCGCGGTGGCTCACGCCTGTAATCCCAGCACTTTGGGAGGCCGAGGCGGGCGGATCAAGAGGTCGGGAGATCGAGATCATCCTGGCTAACTTGGTGAAACCCCATCTCTACTAAAGATACAAAAAAAAAAAAAAAATAGCCGGGCGTGGAGGCGGGCGCTTGTAGTCCCAGCTACTCAGGAAGCTGAGGCAGGAGAATGGCATGAACCCGGGAGGCAGAGCTTGCAGTGAGCGGAGATCGCGCCACTGCACTCCAGCCTGGGCGATAGAGGGAGACTCCGTCTCAAAACAAACAAACAAACAAACAAAAAACAGCTACTGTTTTACTGGTTTGAAGTATCAGAGGACAATTTATGGCTTTCAGAGTGGCCAGAAAATCATGAAGATTGGGGATCCTAGAAAGTGATCAACCATACAGAGATTGGGCCCCCAAAATCCGATAATAAAATTCACTTATCAAATCATTTGTTGATTGTTAAATTATGCATGCATAAGAGTGACGACACAGAGCCCAGCATAAAGAAACTAAAGAATAAAAAAAAACTGAAGAGAGATTTCAGCTCTTGGTTATTGCAGGAAAGACAGAGTTTGGAACTTAAATCAAGTTAAATTAATTACCCTGTAGAACATTAACAACTACAGAATTATTTATCAGAGAAACACAGCAGAACCTATAGTATCTAAAACATATCTAATATGACATCAAAAAGTATAAAGCAGGCAAAGAGATGGGAAATATGACAAAAGACTAATTTTTATAAAGGCAATAGGCATTAGTCTCATGAAGATCCAAATTAGTAATTAGCAGATCACAACTAGAAAGCAGCTACTAGAAACATATTCTAGAACTTAAGAAAGATATATGTTTAATTAGGCCAGGTGTAGTGACTCACATCTATAATCTTAGCACTTTGGAAAACTGAGGCAGGAGGATTGCTTGAGCCCAGTAACTCAAAATCAGTCTGAGTAACATAATGAGACCCCATCTCTACCAAAATAAATAAATAAATAAATAATCATAAAAATTAGCCAGGCACAGTGACACACACTTCTAGTCCTAGTTACTCAGGAAGTTGGAGCAATGAGGCTCATCTGAGCCTAGGAGTTTGAGGCTACAGTGAGCTATGATTATGCCATTGCACTCTAGCCTGGGAAACAGAGTAAGATTTTTTTTTAAATTAAAGATATATGTGTAATTAATGTATAGGTAGGGAATCTCAACAGAGACTTGGAAATGTATATTTAAAAAAAACGAACTAGAAGTTTCATAACTGACATGCTAAATTTTTAAAAAGTTAAGAAATAATTTTAACAGAAGATTTAAATGGCAAAAAGAAAGCCACGATTATTAAGGTAAATCAAAAGAAATTATCTAACATGAAAAACAAAACACAGGAAAAAATATAGATGAAGAAAAAAGCCCCAGTGTGCTTCAGGACAAGTTCAAATTATTAGATTGTATATGTTGAGTCTTAGAAGAGCGATAGAATAAAGCATAAAAAAGTGATTAAAAAGTATATTCTACAACTTCCCAATATTGATGAAAAATATCAACTTAAAGAGCCAAGAAAAAAAATGTACTTCAAAGAGCAAAATATGATAAAATTAAAAACAAAACCAACTCACATCTAGTTATATCCATGAAGTCCAGAGATTAAGAGGACATCTTGAAAGTGGCCTAAGGAAATACAGCAATTACATACAGGAAACAGTGATACAAGTGATGGCTAAAACTCACTGGAAATTATGCAGGCCATCAAATGTTGAAATAACATCTCGAAAGTGACGAAAGTAAAAGTAAAACAGTCAACCTAGATTTCCATGCACAGTAAAATTGAATTAGAGGGTGAAATACTAATATTTCAAAAAGAAAAACTGAGAATTTATCACTAGCAGTCAGGAATTACTAGAAATGCTAAAAAAATTATTCAAAATAAATAATTTTACAGAAAAAAGTTACTAGGTGATAAACTCAAATTTATTGGAAAAATAAAGAATAAAATAAACATTAAATATATTTGAAATATTTAAGTGTCTCTCTTCATACATAAACATATATATTTCCTTTTTATTTTTTAATTTCTTTAAGCCTATGACTGTATTAGTGTTTAAAGCAAAGATGTTAGTACTATATTTTGAGGTTTATAATGCATGTCCATGTCATATATATGCATATTTGGTGAAAAACTTTCAGTTCTTCAAAACTGAGTAAGAAACTGCTATCTGTGGGGTTTTTATATAGGACCTTCATCATGTTGAAGAAAGTTCCTCCTATTCCTACTTTGTTGAGTGTTTTTTAATCATAAAATTGAGTTCAGGCTGGGCGTGGTGGCTCATGCCTGTAATCCTAGCACTTTGTGAGGCCAAGGTGGGTGGATCACCTGAGGTCAGGAGTTCAAGACCAGCCTGGCTGACATGTCGAAAAGCTGTCTCCATTAAAAATACAAAAATTAGCCAGGCTTGGTGGTGAGCTCCTGTAGTCGCAGCTACTCAGGAGACTGAGGAAGGATAATTGCTTGAATGCATTCTTATTTATTCTGATAAGAAAATTTGGAGTGCAATTTTAATTTTACTGCTCATCTCTTAATGCAAACTAATGGTTGCTTAAAGTTTCAAAGAAAAAAATCTTTAGTTTCTTCCTTCATTCCCATTTGTGTTCCTATGAGGTTCAAATGCTGAAGGCAGAAGGGAATTGTTATCAGATCTCAAACCCAAAAAGCCAATCTGCCAGTATTTCAAGGAAGTATAGTAGGTGGTCAATCCCATTTTTTGTTTACTTTTTCTCTTGTCCGAATGGATATGAACTAGTCCTGATCATGATGAAAGGACGAAAGCACTATGGTTTAAAGGAATATGTCGCTCAAAAATTCATGTGCTGGAACTTAAAACTCAAAGTGATGGTATTTAAAAGGGAGATTTTGGGAGGCGATTAGGTCCTGAGGGCTCAGCATTTGTGAATGGGATTAATTCCCTTATAAAGGCCCTGTTGCCCTTCTGCCTTTCTCACAGCATCTGTCTCTTCTGCCATGTGCAAACACAACAAGAAGGCCCTCTCAAGATATGAAATGGCAGTGGCTTGATCTTGGACATTCCAGCCTCCAGGACTGTGAGAAATAAATTCCTGTTCTTTATATACAGTCTGAGGTATTTTGTCATAGCAGAGGAAACAGTCTAAGACTAACAGTATTTTCCTTTTCTTACAAAAGGAAAAAAGAGATCCTGAGTTCTACTCTGATTTCTTTTTATATATGTTAGTGAAAATTATGCAGAAAATGAAATTTAAATAACTATTTGAAAGGCTTGTAGTAGGAAACTATCATCCAACCCTGTGACTCACTTGATTATGTTGTTGGTTATATTATTGTTTAAACTGCTAGTGTTTTGTCTTTACAAATCAAAGACTTAAAAAAATACCTTTTTTCTCCAAAGTCTTCTTGACCACCTCTTCACAATTCCAGATGAAGTGTTGGTCTTCTATTGTAATTTTATCTCCATTTGCTTCTGTAAATGCCTTGAGGTCATGAACGGTGATTCATCTCTAGATTAGAAGAGTAGATGCTCAAAATATTTTTAACAAGTGAGTGGTGACAGATAAATGTATGCTATGAAAAGACATGTTTAGGAGGACTGTCAGAGAAATTAAAGAAGAAGTAAAAGCCTTTCAAAGGAGACAATATTGATTTCAAAGAAGTGTGGAGGAGATACATGGAGGAGGTAACACATCTATTATCTGAGTCAGCTATTAGAACATGGACAATAAAACTGTGCTGCTGAAGCAGACTAATCCTTCGTGGGACACTGGAAGAAAGAGTTAATAGCTGGTATGTGGTTTTTTCCTCAGCCTCCGGGGAAGCCTGAAGATTTGAAAAAGTCTAATCCTCTGAAAAACAACAAATCAAGGAATTTATTGGACAATATGAGATTAAGGTGGATACTGTGTAATCCTAGGACAGACATATCTCATTTTCAAGATCATTTATTGAGTAATTTATAATAATAATTGATGAGGAACTGGTATATAATGAGATATAGCTTCACTAGAAAATGGGTGCAATATAATCAGCAGGATATAAACACTGCAGGGACCCCACAACTGATGGCCTCTCCTGAGTGAGATCATTTGCACATACATATTCAGCTTCATTTCTCATGACCATTTGTTTCCCAAGTGAGAAATGTTCACTCAGCTATGTGTTTCCTGTGCATCGGTGAGGCTGGATGAATCTCCATAAATTTTCCTACTATAAGGGTTTCAAATAGTTATTTAAATTTCATTTTCTGCATAATTTTTACTGGCATATATGAATGAAGTTAATTTTTATATGTTGATCTCATAGATGTTAAGATAGGTAACATTCGCTATTACTTTAACTGTTTTCATGTTATTCTGGCTTTTATTTTACACTAACATACTTATAATTAGAAAACAATAGTGTGTTTTGGCTGGGTGTGGTGGCTCATGCCTGTAATCCCAGCACTTTGGGAGGCTGAGGCAGGCAGATCACGAGGTCAGGAGACCGAAAACATCCTGGCTAACACGGTGAAACCCTGTCTCTACTAAAAATACAAAAAAACAAAACAAAACAAAAAAAACTAGCCAGGCATGGTGGTGGGCACCTGTAGTCCCAGCTACTCGGGAAGCTGAGGCAGGAGAATGGCATAAATCTGGGAGACAGAGCTTGCAGTGAGCCGAGATAGAGCCACTGCACTCCATCCTGGGCTACAGAGAGAGACTCCATCTCAAAACAAAAAAAAAAAAGAAAAAGAAAACAATAGTCTGTTTCCATTTTATCTCTCTATTCTCATAGATTTTTTTCCCCCGTCTTGTTGTATAGGCTAGTACCTCTAATGCAATGCTGAAGAATGTGTTTCTTTGAGACATCATTTTTGTTACTCACTTTGATAAAAATCATTTTAATGTTCTACTACTGTGCATTATGACTAGCATAGACTTCTTGAGAATAAACTTTAACAAGTTAATAAAGCACTTGATAAACAGCATTTGTGTTTTAATTATGAACAAATGCAATTTTATCTAACAATACTTTCTGTATCAGTTTATCTGATTCCCTGAGTTTTCCACTTTTCAGTGTTATGCAGTAATTGATCCAATATATCTTAATATCTACAGACACTTGCATTCCTGGAATAACTTTATTGTCCACAATGTTTAGTTATTAAGATATTTCTTAGAAATTGTTAGAAAACATTAAATGACACAGTCAACTGAGTAAAAGACAACTTATTGAATGGAAAAAAAATTTTCAAATTACATAACTGATAAGGAGTCAATAGCCAGAAAATATAAAGAACTCCTATAACTCAACAACAGAAACCAGCCTGATTTAAAAATGAACAAAGAACTTGAATAAAAGTTTCTTCAAAGATATGTAAATTGCCAATAAGCACATGAAAAGATGCTCAACATCACTAATCATTATGGAAATGCAAATCAAAAAACCATAGCTAGATCAAATCTTCATATTCATTAGAATTGATATAATCAATTGATCAATCAGTATCAAGCATGGGTATGGACATGGTGAAATTGGAATCCTTGTGCACTGTTGTTGGGAATGAAAGATGATACAGCCACTATGAAAGACAGTATGTTGGCTCCTCAAAAAAATAGAATTATTATAAGATTCAACAATTCCAGATCTGGGTATACACACAAAAGAATTAATGAAGGGTTTCAAATAGTTACTTCATAATTAATGTATGTTCTTTTGATTATTTTATATAAGCACATTTTTGGAATTCTTAGTTTCATTCCTTCTTTCATTGCAGGTAATCCAATAAGAATGTATTCCTTTGACATGAAATAACTCCCTTAAACTATGCTTATTGCAAATAAACTAGTGTCAAACTCTCAGATTTTATTTGAAAATATGTTTTCTTACATTCAATATTGAAATATATTTTCACTGCCTGTAGAATTCTAAATTAAAGTATACCTCTATAATAAATGAAAAAGTTATTCAACTATCTCTTGAGTTCTGTATTTGCTGCTGATGTCTTTTATCAATCTAAACAGCAGTCCTCATTTTTTTTCTAGTTACTCTCAATATATTTTTGTCTTTGATATTTTCTGCAGAACTTGGGATTTATCAGACTTTTAAGTTTCAAAAATCAGTGTATTTTACCAGTTCCAAAAATGTTATTTTTCTTTTTCTTCATTTCTAGAAGCTCTTTCTTTTTTTGTCAGAATATAAATTGTTCTGTTTCTTATGATACTTATTATACTTATTATAAGTATCATCTATTACATATTTAATAACACTATTTTTATGTTATGTACTTAAATTTCCAGCCTATAATATTTATGGATCTAAATTTGTAACTGATTATTATATTTGTTAACCCTCACTTATAATGATTTTTATTTTTCATTGTTAAATGGTTTTCAAGAATCAGTCCTGTATTCAAACATAATATTTTCAGACAAAATTTATGTTTGTGTCTGTCAGGTGCTGAGACTTACCTGAACTAGTTCCAAAAGGTATTTTAAATAGCATATACAGTATGCATCCTACCCCTACACTTCTGGGAATGCCAGCTTATAATTTTAAAAATGTACGCTCAGTGAAGAGTTTTGTTTTTTAATTTTCCATAAAGAACCAAGACCCAGAAAAGATAGTGTCTTTCTGTAAGTTTATGGATGCATATATTTTCTTGTTCACTCCCTGAGGGTAATACCATTTGGAATCTTAGGTTTATTTAGAGATCTCAGTTCTGAACTCCCACTATATGTGGGTGGTTACAGGTGGGTGGTATATTTTATCATCTAGATATCACTAGAACCTTATAACAATTGTATTTTGTCTTATAGTTCCTTAAATTCTACTGTTCCCATTGCTTTAGCACTATTTCAGCTACACTTAAAAATGTTTTTTTTTGTTTTTGTTTTTGGTATTGTGCAATAATTTTGTAGCATTTTCTACTAATATTCTCATCTCTACTTATCTATCAGAGTTCCAGAAGCAGAAACCATAGGTAAATGTATTACCCTGCTTGGACCCTCATAACAAAATACCATAGATTGGCTATTTATAAACAACAGAATTTACTTTCTCACAGTTCTGGAGAATGGAAGTCCAAGATCAAGGTGCTGACAGGGTTGTTGTCTCTTCAGGCATCTCTCCTGGCTTGTAGATGGCTATCTGCTCATTGGCATTCATCTTGGATTAGAACTCTACCCTTATAACCTAGTTTAAATTTACCTCTTTAAAGGCCTTCTCTCCAAATAGTCATGTTGGGGGTTAGGTCGTCAACATATACATTTGATGGGCTGTAATTCATAGTAGTAATATATTTTTAATTGCAGTTCCCTCACTTTTGGCTTATTTTTATTACTCTTATCTATGCCAATTTTAAAATTAAACATGTAAGTGCCTTGAGAGCTGTCTCCATTTCATTAGGGATATTTTATTTTATATTTAAAGCTATTATTGGGAGTAATTAATATGTTATGAAATATTTACTGTTTAATATGGACAAAGTGAGGTCATTTTTAAAATCTAAGATCTTGAGTACTTCGTTTATATTGCCTTAAGGTATTTGTTGATTTTTGCTTCTGTGACTTCCCTAATGACAGGTGGTAGTAATAGTGTGTCCTCAACTCCCAGATGCAATTTGCTCTTTAAATTCCAACAAGAGACTCAAAATTACAATTTTCTAATGAGCTCACCCTCACACTTATAACCAGTGAGAGTCAAGTTACTTTTAAATGAAAATATATTAATTAGTAGAACTTTAATCCCATAAAATTTACCCAAATTTGAATCATAAGACAGTTTTCTAAACCCTACAGTTATAAAACATTTGAAGAAGGCGTTTAGATTTACTGAGGTAAGAAAATTTCCGAAAATAAGGATAGTCTTTTTTAGTTTATGCTGAATCTTATCTTTTGGTCAGGCTCTTTGGGCTTGCATCTGTTCTAAGCAGTTAATTTTACTAATGTCTTTACTTATAAGTTGTTTAAATCAAATACATATTAAAAGAAGCTTTGCTCCCTCATCACTCTTGCTCTTTTACTACTCCATTCTCAGGCTCTATGAGAAAACATCTGCCAAAGAATGGAGAAAGGAAACGTGTGTCCTTACCCTCCCAAAGCTGCATCAATGATACTTTCATGTAGCAGCAAATAATTCTGCTCTCCCTCATGTCAGCCAAAACATTTGCTTTACCTTCTAACTTTACCTTTGAAAAACTTTAAGTATTCCCTCCAAGCCCTCTGATCTCTAAGGATCTTAAAAATAAACGAATATATTATTAGTCGTGCCCCAGAGTGGTTTCTATTAGCTTTAGGCTTCAGGTTTGCATTTCATTACTAAGAGAAAAAATTCAAGGAACCTGGCCAGGTATCACATACGGTGATTACTTCACCGCTTACTAATCTGTGGCCATGGGCAAATTATTTACTGTATAGGCCCTTACAACCTAGTTTAAAAATGTAAATTTTTTTCTCCTCATTTAATCTACTCATAGTATTTCACATGCAATGCGCAATGTATTATAAGACTTAATGGCTGATTTACAAAGTAACATATTAACGTTGCATATATTTGGATTCAATATGCTGTAGCTCTTATTTTATTTTGTACACGAGTTCTGTTTTGTTCACTCTTACATCCTCATTGCCTAGAAGAGTTATTGGCATATAATGTACATGCAGTATATTTTTTGAACGAAAGGATGAATTATAATTACTTTAAACAAATAATACTCTCCTCTGTTTCTTTTCAAGGCCAAATAAAGACTCACCTCCTTTATAGAGACTTTCTCTCAGTCTCATTCCACATACAATTTACCATGTTGTTGCAGACTCTATTAATTGTCCTCTTGTTGTTTTGTTTATAAGTCATTTATACTCCCTCAAATAATTTGCTTGAGTGCGAGGAATAATTATTATGTTATGTCTCTTCTATGTTGTATACAGCACTTAACCAATGACTGGATGCTTGATAGATCCCCAAGTAAATGCAGTCAAACCTTGGAGAGGGAATGAGATTTATGGGCATTATGCTAAATATACACCCAGTTTAAACATGTTACATGAATTTAATATATTTTACTCCCAGTTCCAGGTTCCAGCTGTCCAAATAAAACAAGAACTGTCTCCCTAATCAGGAGTGAGTTCTGTATTCACATGTTCAGTGAAGGTCAAGCAGGGTTAGTCTCCAGTGACATTGATAGATCACCTAGAGGATGTTTGGACAGTCTGTGCATTAATCTGATTTCTGACAGAACATATTCCCTCCCTTGTCTAGTACCAATGAATTAAATTGTAAAAAGTAATACATCTAAAGTGAGATATCTACAGAATTATCTGAAATCCAAAAGACGTTATGTAACATATTTATTTCAAAATTAGGTGAAATTCTTATGTGTATTATATATACTTTTTCTCTTCACCAAATATAAAATGGACAGTGATCGGGAAATAATATTCCCATGCAATTTTGATGGCTTCCCTTTCTTCTACATTTCTAGCATTACACATTAGATATTTCATGCTTGCCTTGACTGTGTACTTTAAAGCTGGTAATTTTGCCTTGGCTCCCCTCTCACTTCCCTTGCATAAACCAGCACCAAATAAATACAGTTGGTCCTCATTTTTCACATACTGCATATTTATGGATTTGCAAACTCACTAAAATTTATTTGTAACCCTCAAATCAATACTCACAGCGATTTTGTGGTCATTCTCAAACATGTCCAGAACAGCAAAAATTTTAGTTGCCTGAGACTCACATTCCCAGCTGAGGTAAAACAAGGTGACACTGCCTTCTTGTTTCAGCTTTCACACTGTAAACAAGTCATTGTTTTCAGCATATTAGTGCCACAATCTTCGCATTTTTGTACTTGTTAGCGATTTTACTGTTTTGATAGGCCCCACAATTTAGTGCTGAATTGCTGTCTAATGATTGTAAGCATAAGAATGCTGTGATTTGTCTTACAGAAAACATGTGTTAGATAAACTTCACTTAGGGATAACTCGTAGTGTTGCTGGCAGTGAGTTCTATGTTAATTAATCACAATCTATATTAAATAAGGTTGATTTTAAATGAAATAGACCTAAAACAAAGTTATATATGCATCAGCTGATGAAAACGTGTGTCCAGTGGATCATGGGAACCTAACCCTGTTCTTCTTCTAGGAACTACGATTCAGTATTAATCAGTTCAGTGTTTGTAATGACTTTATAGAACATAGCTACCATAAGAAGTAAGAAATAACTGCATGCACTTTTATTCCACTTGACAAGAATAGTTGACATATCTGGTTGCCTAATCAAATACTCCAATTTCTTCCTTACTAACAAAATTCTAATCTGTACGCATTGGTTTGGAATTTAATAACTCATTTTTCTCAATGATTTACTTACTTTTGAGGCCCAAGTAATATATTTATGATCAATGTGATATAGCTGGGAATTCAATGTCAGTGGTAACTTCTTGGAGTAATTTATGTATTCCTTGACCCTCCCCACTTTATATTTCTGGTTAGCATAAAACAGAACAGCTGGTGGTGTGGCACTCATGCTGCAAACAGGAAGCAATAAGCAGGATAGCAGAGGCTATAAGGAATGTTGGAGCAGAAGATCTGGATCTCTGAGTCTCAGTCACTGTATTTACCTTGATTGCTTATCTTGGGTTATGCATGTAAGACAAAGAACTCTGTATTTTGCAGTGAACACATTATTACTGCATATATTCACCTTTCATTCTTCTTCCCAAACATTCTTGATTATTCTGTAATCTTTGTTTTTAACCGTTTTTTCTCTATGTCTTCCAACATACAATGATGTTATAGGAATCATATCTATTCCTCCTAGATTGCAACTAGCCCTCAATTTCTGGACAAATTGTTTGTAATCTCCCTGAGGGAATCTTCTGACATTTCAATCTGCTTTAGAATTCCATTCTACTTCATAACCTTAAAGACTTATAAGGCTTATACTACACATATATTTACCAAAGTTTCTGAACTGAATATTCAATATTTCTCCTTGTAAGTACAAAGCATTTCAGGAAGAACAATGCATTCCCCATAAATTATGGCAAGAGAGGATAGTTTGTGTTTATTAAGTACTTATTGTCACTTACCGGGTCTTGTAGAAATACAAGATATATAAGATATATAAGCATATTGCATCTTCACACATACACATACACATAAAACAAACAAACACAAACTTGTGACTTAGGCATTATCTTGATCATTTTGCAAATAATGACGCTGAGCTAAAAAAAAAAAAAAAAGAAAAAATAATCACTTTTTAAAGGTTCCAGAGATGGTATCAGTTATCTAACGTTATATAGGAAACACTCCGAAATGCGGTGGCTTAAAACGATGGTAATTTTTTGTCATCTGTCACAGTTCTTTGGTTTAAGAACTCACAAGTGACTTAGCTAGATGGTTCTGGAGTGGGGTCTTTCACAACGTTGCAGACAGATGTCCCCTGGGGCTTTCGTTATCTGAGGTCTAACTGGGCCTCATGAATTGCTCACATGGCTGTTGGCAGGTGCCTCAGCTCCTCCACATGGGCCTTTCCACAGGGTTGCTTGTGCATTCACAGAATGACAAATGACATCCTCCACAGTCAGCAATCCAAGAGTCCAACGTGGAAGGTGCAACGCCCATTATGACCTAGACTTGAAAATCTCACACCAATAAATCCAGCAATTAAACCCCAAACACGAAATATAGGGAATCAAAGATCACTAGACACTATTGTAGAGGCTGATTACCATAGAACACCAAAAGTTGAAGAACCTTAATTAAAGAAAAAAAAAAAAGAGCTGATTCAAATTCCCATACACATTTCTCTACACAATGTCATTAGCCATTTGGGTCCCATTACAACATTCTGGATCCCAGGAAAATTGGCATGGATGTAGCTACATTGATTAATTTATTATGCATAATTTCCGACAATAACATGTAATAACACAAACTTACTTGCGTTTGTTCATCACTTGAGAGATTAACCTATATTAATTAATGAAAAAAAGGTAACTTGCTGAGTCTGGTATGTTACTGACCACACTCCTTCAGGCAGGAAGTTGTGGCCTTGTACAAAGATTGGCATAGCTTGCTTCTCCACTCAAATATCATCTCCTCTTCAACTTTCTTTGTTTTTCTAGTGGAATATAATAGGGTTGAAACTGGGGACAACTTAGGGCAAACAAATTCAACCTCTTTAGATTATTACTTATTAACATAAAGGTAATTTTATGCTTGTTGGAAATCACATTATGATGAAGATAATGATGATAATAATCATTCATACTACCATAACAATCATTATGTATGTGCATTGTATGCTTCAATCTTTATCCTCTTATATGTTACTTCTATGAATTAAGTCTTATTATTCCCATTATACAGACTAAACTTTGAAGCATTAAGGAATTTAGCTAGATAGTTGAAGTGCAAAGCACAAAATTTCAAAATCCAGGCCATTTTACTATATCCTTGTGCTTCTCTAATACATTGTTTCATGCCCATACTGTCAGAGTAATTTTCCAAAGCAATTAACTCATTTTTCTTAATCAGATAACCAAAATGACACCATGTTCATACGGCCTTACCAAAGACTGAGATATTCCAGATAAAATCATTTTCCAGGTGGCTGAAACTTGGAGTGCCTAAAATTTATTTTAACCAATTTTAATGGAACTCTTTCTTGATATATTTCACACCTTTGTGCCTCTGGAATGAGTATATGAAATCTCTGATAACCTTTCTTTGATAAGGCAGAAATCACTGTGATTTCTACTCTTGCTCTGGACTTTCATAATGGGACAACTTTCAGATTCACTAAGCTATGTAGGGTTGTTTATTCAAAATTTAAAAGGCTTAAGAAAATTCTAAGAAAGAGAGAAAAAGAAAAAAAAATGCAAGATCTCCAGATAATGGTTTCGTATGTATTCTATAGCTGGATAGAAATATATATCAAAAAGTTTGTCTTCTTCCTCTGTTTTTGAGAGGCAGCTATCACTTTTTACCTAGCTTAGTTATTTCCTCTCTCTACAGTACCCAAATTTCAACCACATAATATATTTGGAATATATAAACAAAGAGAACACATTTGCTAGTATTGCGTCTTAAATAAGAGTAGGTGTTGCCATGTCTTCTGTGGTAGAGTGGGCTCGTGCTAGCATATGAGTTAATCATACCATGTTTAGCTTCTTAGTGGCTATGCATATTTTCCCATTGTTCTCTGAAGTGTTTTCAGATGTGATCAAGCCTGAAGAAACCATTAAATAATTTGGTTTATATTGTAGTTAATAATATCACTGTTGGACGTCTACGACACTGAACATAAGGCAAATATTAAAAATGTTCCCTGCCCTTAATAGAGTGATTAGTTTGTCTTCTGGGGAAGGAGAAGGAAAATCATATTTATTGAATACTTGCCATATGCCTGCATTCTCAAAACAAGTTAGTTAAGTAGCATTTGCAGTTTACTTGCGTATTTAAGGAATGTGTCCAAGGGCCCAGAACCTGGATTTTACCCAAGCTATCTCTGACTTCAAAACCTGAGATCTTATTAATTTCCTATTTTACCTGACACTAAGATTATGAAATAAGATTATCAAGTATAAACAAAAGAAGTGCTAAATAGTATTGATTCTAAAGTGTTAGCAGCTACAAAGCTCATCAATAATTTAGCAAGTTTTCAGTGGGAGATAAATGATTCAGCAAATGTACCTATTGACAGTAAGATACACCACAGGTTTGAAAATATATGAATGTCAAAAACACATGTTAGAACAGGAAATTTCACAGTATGGGAATATTATTGACATGTGACCATTGGTAAAAAATATGCAATAGTTAGAGTAAAACATGTTTTATATGATTTTGGGGAAAGGGAATAAATGGTGACTGTTTAGAGATGGGATTTATTGGAGATACCATAATAAAGTTAAATTATTTTAGAACCAGAATTTGATAGAGTGATAGTAAAAGGATGCAAACATGAAATGGTTAATATTTTTATTATTAACCGGAAAAACAAACTTTCACTACCTGACATACATCGTTTGTCTCCTAATCCTTGTCTTAAAGGAAAGGACAATGTGAAAGAGGCTCTAGAGAACATTTCAAAGGCCTTCAGAGATCTCCAAATACTCTCCAAATATACTCTGCTTTGTGGGAATAGGAAGAAGCTTTATAAAAATGACACCTGTCAAGCAAACCAAAATGCATAAGAAAAGAATCAACTGAGCAATTGATAACTTCTAATCATTGTCTAGTTTTCAAATCTTCAAAACTATCTACTTAACGTTCTCTCTGTTGACTTTCTGGGGGCGAATCATTTGTTGGGGTACATTTCTCTCTTTTAAACGAGGAGTTATTAGCCAAGGTTTTGGACATGTGCATTTGAACCTGTGTGAAATCTATACTTTAGGATCTAGAAACAGATTTTCCTACGCTGGAGAGAGATTTAACTCTCCATCTGGCAACAGACCAGATGCTGTTTGTTGCAACTGGCAGAACAGGAACAACTGATTTATAAAAAATAATAAATAAAAAATAAGATGCTGAGTTCTTTTTTAGTTTACTCATGCTATGAAAACAGTTTCAAAAAAAAGTCAGCATGAGGAGATATGGCAAATAGTAAACAGTTTATACTAAGGTAGAGAGAGTCTGCCAACATTGGCACATCTACTTAGTAAGGCCAAAACAATCTGATTCATTTTATGGAAGTTTTAAGTCTTTTATTATTTGTATGGGGGAAAAGTTAATATTTTAACTTAGATTCACTTTTAGAGCTACTACTAGCATAGATAAAAATTTATAGTTTCACAGCTGTAGGGTTTTTAGATTTAATTAGAAGAATTGTTCCCTTTATGCAACAACTTTCTCACGAAGGTAGCCTGAGCTGATTTCAATTAACGTGCTTTGAATAATTTTTACTGTGTTTCCTGCTGTGAATAGCTAAACAGAAGTTTTGTAGTATGTAATTTTAAAAAAGAATTTTTCCTCCCTGTAACTGAGTTTGTAATTTATTCTTTCTATCATTAGCAACAGTAATTTATAAACAAACACTTTTAGTAGGAGAAGAGATGTCAGTATGACCCTGTGTGTCAGTCCTAGGTTTATTGGAAAATGTGTGCTCAGTAATTTGTAGACTCAAATGAAAATATTTTATAAGGCCTTACCTTTGCCTTTATAAACATCACAAATAGTAATCCCAGCACTTTGGGAGGCCGAGGCGGGCGGATCACGAGGTCAGGAGATCGAGACCACGGTGAGACCCCGTCTCTACTAAAAATACAAAAAATTAGCCGGGCGTGGTGGCGGGCGCCTGTAGTCCCAGCTACTCGGAGAGGCTGAGGCAGGAGAATGGCGTGAACCCGGTAGGCGGAGCTTGCAGTGAGCCGAGATCGCGCCACTGCACTCCAGCCTGGGTGACAGAGCGAGACTCTGTCTCAAAAAAAATAATAATAATAATAATAATAATAACAGATGATGCATGTTAATATGCTAAATTTTGTGAAAGATTCTGGAATTGCTGGAATTAGAGGAAAGAGGGATTCACATGAGAACGAAGAGCCAAGAAGTCAGGAACCCACTTGGAAACACCACTCAGCCTTGGAAAAGCTACCCAATTACACTGGCTGTAGAGGATCCCGACATTGTTTGACTGTGCTTGGGAACTGGTTAGGTTCTTTGGACTTCACAAAACCATCAATTTTAAGTTCACATTTTAAATATGAAATGTAGTTAGACAACCATGTGTCTTCTCATGGCTTTTGGTCAAACATTTTATGGGTAAAATTTAATTTCAACCAAACAGGATGAGTAGCAGGGAATAGAAATATTGGTGATTTGATATGAGAAAAAAGATATCAAGCAAAAGAATAAATCATTTTACTTTGCTCTGCTGTGAAATGCACCTAGATACTATAATAACAGGATTTTAAAAATCAAAAGCATATAAAGTTTTTTTTGTTTTGTTTTGTTTTTTGTTTGTTTGTTTGTTTTTGTTTTTTTTGAGACGGAGTCTTACTCTGTCACCAGGCTGGGCTGGGCTGGAGTGCAGTGGCACAATCTCCGCTCAATGCAATTGCTGCCTCCCAGGTTCAAGCGATTCCCCTGCCTCAGCCTCCTGAGTAGCTGGCACTACAGTCATGTGCCGCCATGCCCGGCTAATTTTTTGTATTTTAGTAGAGACGGCGGCATTTCACCATGTTGGCCAGGATGGTCTCGATCACCTGACCTCGTGATCTGCCTGCCTCAGCCTCCCAAAGTGCTGGGATTACAGGCATGAGCTACCGCTCCTGGTGCATATAAAGTATTTTATTCTTGTTATCACAAGTTCATACTGCTCCCAATTTCCTAGGAAATTACTTCAAACTCTCTACTCTGTTCTTAATTAACCAACATTTTTCTCCTCAATCCTCCGTATGAGCTGAAGAATTGTTTGCTATTCCTTACAGGGGAACTTCCATAAGCTCCCACCACATCTATCTCCTGCATGTACTGGGCCAACATTCTCTGTCTTCTTTCCAGTTACTACTCTGTTTATATTTGTGTCTCTAAATAACACATCAATGGTGTTGATTTGTTAGATTTATTTGTCAGTTTTCCTCCCAAATATAAAAAGATACATTTTTACATCTGCCTTAATAACACACACACACACACACACACACACACACACACACTCACCCTAGTTTTCCTCATAGCCATACCCCACTAAGAGAGCACTGCACCTTATCAAATGCTTTTCTGCTATAATTGAGATGACCTTGCGTGTGTGTGCATTTATGTGTGTGTGCATGTGTGTGTGTGCTTTCCCTTCATTCTGTTAATGTAGTGTATTACACAGTTTGGTTTTCTTGTGATGAAACATCCTTGAATGCTAGAAATATAACCCTTTTAATAAGCTATTTAATTTTGTTTGCTAATATTTTGCTGAACTTTTGCATCAATATTTGATATGGTTAGGCTTTGTGTCCCCACCAAAATCTGATCTTGAATTATAATCCCCATAATCTCTCTAAGTGTCAATGTGTCAAAGGAGTTCCCAGGTGGTGGTGATTGAATCATGGGTTTCCCCCAGGCTGTTCTCGTGATAGTGAGTGGATTCTCACGATCTCATGGTTTTATAAGGGGCTCTTCCCACTTCATTCATTTGCATTCTCTCTCGTGCCACCTTGTAAAGAAGGTGCTTCCTTTCCCTTTTCCTTCTGCCATGATTGTAAGTTTCCTGAGGCCTTCCTAGCCATACCGAACTATGAGTCAATTAAATCTCTTTGCTTTATAAATTACCCAGGCTCATGAAGTTCTTTATAACAGTGTGAAAATGGATGAATACAGTATTTATAAGGTTTATTAGTCTGTAGTTTTCTTTCATTCTAGTGTCTTTGGCTTTCATAGCAGAGTAATGTGTTGGTCTAGGTAGAATGATAATGTGTTGGTGTTAATTCTTTAAATGTTTGGAAGAATTCACCACTGAAGCCATCTTGTCTTGAACTTTTCTTTTAGCAGTTTTTTTAGATTACCTGCTCAATCTCCTTACTAGTTATAGACCTAATCAGATTTTCTATTTCCTCGTGATTCAATCTTAGCAGGTTGTGTGTTTCTGGAAAGTTATCCATTTTTTCTAGGTTGTGCAATTCGTTGGCATATAAATGTTTACAAAACTCTTTATAACCTTTTATTTCTGTAAACTCAGTAGTTAATATTTCCTTTTCCATTTTTAATTTTAATTATGTGACCTTTAGTCTTTTGTCTTCATTAGTCTAGTTAATTATTTCTCAATTTTGTTCATCTTTTTAAAGAACCCAGCCCAGGTTTTGTTTTTTCTTTGCATTGTTTTTCTACTACCTACCTTATTTATAGCTTCCCTAATATTTATTGTTTATTGCTTTCTTCTATTCTCGATTTAGTTTAATGTTTTAGAAAATTTCTTAAAGTGTAAAATTTTGTTGTTGATTTAATAATTTCCTTTTTTATGATGTAAGCATTTACAGCTATAAATTTCATTTTTGGCACTGCTTTTGCTGTATTTTATGGATTTTGGTGTGTTGTGTTTTAATTTCATTTGCCTCAAAATATTTTCTACTTTTCCCTGATAATCTTCTTTGATCATTCGTTAGCTTACTTTCTATATATTTTCTAATTTTTCTTCTGTGTTGATTTCTGGAAACATTCAATTGTGATTAGAAAATATACTTATGAACACAATCTTTTAAAATGTATTATAATTTGTTTTATGGCCTAACCTATAGGTCTTCGCTGGAGAATTCTCCATGTGCTCTTAGAAAAATGTGCATTATGCTGTTATTTAGTACAGTATCCAATTGGTAATACTAAAACTGATCCATAGACTTTTTCAAGTTCTGTATTTTCTTACTGATCTTCTTTTTGTTCTATCATTAAAAGTTGGGTAATAAGGTATACCACTATTATTGCAGAGCTGTCTATTTTCCTCCTTCAATTCTATCAGTGTTTGTTCACATATTTTAGCTTTCTGATGTTTGGCACATATATGATTATAAGTTTTCAATATTCTGATAAATTAATTTTGTTATCATTATGTAATGTCCCTATTTCTCTCTTGTAACAATGTTTAGCTAAATGTCTATTTTGTCTGAAATTAGTATGACCATCCTTGGTTCTACTTTGGTTACTATTTGTATGAAATTTCTTTTTCCATCTTTTCATTTTACTCTATTTTTATATCTAAAGTTTGTTCTTTGTAGATACCATATGTTGAAATTTTTTAAAAAATTATTTTGCCAATCAATGGCTTTTGTTTGGGAAACTTAAATGAGTTATCTTTAAAGAAATTACTAATACAGGAATAGAGGAGCATAAAATTTTCCTATTTTGTTATTTGTTTCTATAAAGTCTATAGCTTTTATTTTTGCCTAATTGTTTGCCCTTTACCATCTTCCTTTGCATTTAGTTGACTTTTTTGTTCTGACACATTTTGATTACCCTTTCATTTATTTTTGTGTATATTCTATAAATATTTTCTTTTTAATTAAATGGAGATTATATATAAGTGATGGCAATCTATCTTACACTGACACCACCTTAACTTCAGTGCCATGCAAAACTTGGCTTATTTACAATCTTCCATTTAAGGGACCAATGTCACAAAATACTTCTTTGTATATCGTGTACCCATTGACATAGATTTATAGTTACTTTTATTTATTTGTCCTTTAAATCTTGTGTAAATAAAAAGTGGAGCGAGCAAATCAAAATTATAATGACACTTTGTAATATTTATTCATGTATTTACCTTTATTGGAAAAATTTATATTTTCATGTAGCTTTGAGTTGCTGTCTAGAGTCTTTTCATTTTAACTTGTAGGACTCCATTCAGCATTTTTTGTAAGTCAAGTCTAGTGTTGAACCCCCTTAGATTTCGTTTGTGTTGGCATATCTTAATTTTGAAATAATAAAATTTTTAGATTTTTGAAGAATAGTTTTGTTGGATATAGAATTCTCAGTTGACTTTTTTTTCCCTCAAATAACTTTAAATATATCATCCCACTATTTTCTGGCCTACAAAGTTTCTATCAAAAATGTATTGATAATCTCATTGGAGATCTCATGTATATAATGAATCACTTTTCTCTTGCTGCTCTCAAGATTCTTTCAGTCTTCGGCTTTAAAGAGTTTGAATATAGTGTGTCTCAGCATGAGTCTCTTTAAGGTTATCCTACTTGGATATCATTGAGCTCATTGGATTTTTACATGTATGTTCTTTCTCAAATTTTGAAAGGTTTTAGCCATTATTTTTTCAAATAATCATTATGCTCATTTCTTTCTCTCTTCTCCTCCTAGGATTTCCATAATGTGTATATTGCTCTGTTTGGTGGTGTTCTATAAGTCCTATAGGTTATGTTAACTCTTAATATTTTGTTATATTTACTCCTCAGACTCAATAATTTCAAATATTTATACACCAAGCTTGCTAACTCTTCTGTCTGTTCAAATCTGCTATTGAACTTCTTCAGTACGTTTTTCAATTCTGTAATTGTGCTTTCCAGTTCCAAAAATCTGTTTTATTTAAAAAATTTCCATCTCTTTGTTGATATTCTCATTTTATTTATATATTGTTCTCCTTATTCCCTTTAATTATTTGTCCATGTTTCCCTTAAGCTCTTTGAACATGTATAAGACAGTTATTTTTTCAGTAAGTCTCGTGTCTCTGTTTATTCAGAAACAGTTTCTTGGGATTTATTTTGCCATTTAAATAGATTATCTTTCTCTGATTTTTGGTAAGCCTTGTGTTATTTTGTTAAATATTGGACATTAAAAAATGAAAAGCCATCTCCCTGTTGTTTTAACACTGGTGGGAAATACCTCTACTAATTAGCAAGGCCTTGAGAGTTGATGTTAACTCATTGTCAAAGTTTGAGGAAATCTTGGGTATTTTCTTTGCAGTGTTCTGTCTGGGCCTGTGTATGTTCGTATATTCTATCTCTTTCTCTCTCTCTCTCTCATTATTAATATCCCCTAGCTTATTTTAAATATCTTAATTTCTCAATAGTCTCACCCCAGTACCTCTTAAAATCTCAAATCCATATTTTTGTTTTTATCCAACCGTTTTCAAACATTTCAGCATCCACCACTGCCTTCTGGGGCTTCCAGACTGAAATCAAATCTATGCTACATATTGCATAACAGCCCACTTTTCTAGATAAGCTGAGATAACACAACTATATAAATATAAAATTAGGAATTCTATAGGAACGTGAAAAAATACGTCAAAATGTCATAATACAAAAAGAAATTAGCACTATCTTGAAGTTAGAGAATGCTTCCTGAAGATATTTTTGTGTTGGGTCTTGAAGTATGAGAAACCATTTGCCAGGTAGACAAGAAGGAAAGAGAGAACACATGAAATGACAGGAACTGTGTTATAAAAATGTAAGATTTTTTTTAAATAGCAAAACTAATATTAATTTAGTACATTAATTTAAAACATTAGAAACATGGAGAATTAAATAATTGTATTTATTTTTAAAACCTTTAAAAATAGTGTTTGCTCTCTGTTATGTAAATAACATAGATTAGGAAATGGAGTGAGTATCTTTTCTATGTCTATAGAAACTGTTATATCCTTTCTGAGTTTGGATTAGCTTTCAGTATTTTATTCTTTGTTTTGTTTAGATTTGTTTTTTTGAGACAGACTATCACTTTGTTGCACAGGCAGGAGTGAAGTGGCCCGGCCCTATCTCGGCTCATTGCAACCTCCGCCCCTCTGGTTCAAGCAATTCTCCTGCTTCAGCCTCCTGGGTAGCTGGAATTACAGGCTCCCACCGCCACACCTGGCTAATTTTTTTTTGTATTTTTAGTAGAGACAGGGTTTCACCATGTTGGCCAGGCTGGTCTCAAACTCCTGACCTCAGGTGATCCACCCACCTTGGCCTCCCAAAGTGCTGGGATTACAGATGTGAGCCACCATGCCCGGCCTGTTGTTTGTTCTTTTAATGTCTAATAACTCTTGAGAGTTCCTTTAACATGAAGTCTTTTGCTGTCATCCCTTCCTTTGAGACGTCTTCCTCCTTTTTGTCACAACTGCTGTCCTCATTGATGTTGATAAAGTCACCTTCACTAAATTCTTCAGGGTGCAGATTCAGTTTCTCACACAGCAGCAGTGTCGTTTCCATGGTCAGCTATTTCTTCTAATATAACTTAATGTATGAATCAATCAAATTTCACTTCTAGTATTATCACATTTTGTTGTTTTTTTTATTTCCTTTGGCTATGCTTTCATTTTTATTGGTACATTGTCTTTTGTCAATTATCTATTTTTGTAAAATGTCACATGGGTTTGTTACTGAGAAACAAAGCAGCAAGACGACTACACACTTTCTTATCTATGCACAAGCTGAATAACATGCTCAGTGATCAATTAGAGTATACTTCAGAAAACTGACCTGACTGGCCATTGATCCTGCTGTTTATTTGTTATTTACACAATGATGTGTGCACTGAAGAGTGTACTTCATGCAATTACTCAGTGTTAATATAGTAATTGCAATTTGAACCATGTGGATGGGGACTGGTGGTGTTAAACTAAATTGTGGTAACTGAAATTTATGCATGCTTACTTCACATCAAGCAAAGAGGGCCTCTAGAAATATTCAAAGGAGCTAGAAAAGGGTACATACAGAAGATAGGAGGTGTGGGAGGGTGCACTTAAGGAAGTGTCAACTCGCTGCTTGGATTTTGGGACACCATTATAACCATTTTCAGTTATTTTCAGTAGCTCTTGCTCTCACACAGAGGTATAGATCTCGTATGCCTAGGGATGTCCACTTTACACAGTGTTTTGATAGATATAACATGTATTTTATAACTTTTTGTCTAATACTAAATGCAGGCCTGTGTGACTAGCTTTTATATTAATGAGTTGCCAATAGCTTTAAACACTAAAAATTGCAACAAATTATAACACTTATAATACTAAAATATTATCACCTACAAAAAATGTATTTTATATTAGATGGCACTACTTAAATAACTGGCATATTTGTAACAATCAGACACAAAGCATAGATATAAAAGTATTTAGTTTATAAGTGGACTCTGACAACACTCTCTATGGCTGTTTCTGAGATTTTCCTGGCAGTTGGGGTTTCCTTCTGACTTCTTGCTTTTAAGGGGCTTCTACCTATGTAAAGAGAAAAGGAATCTTCTGTGGGGACAGGCCTTTTAGCTGAGCTTCTCCTTTCAACAGAAAGTGAAGCATTTTTGTTGTTGTTATTGTTGCTGTTGATTTAGGCCTTTTGAATTGATGCTTTTGAAAGACCCCAGGAAAACTTATATTCTCCTCTAAGTAGCTCTGCAGGCTTCTTGAATTCCAACCAAGGCAAAGTGTTGAAAGAGATGTGAGATCAAGAGCTTCCCCATTCATTTGAGAAGATTCAGCCCAAAGCTAACACACAAGCGAGAGAGAGGAGGGTGCCTGCAGCTTTGTTGTTGTCTGCCTGTCAGTCATTTGCAGCTGTGATCCAACGTCAAAAGGAAGACTTGGGTCAGAGAAAGCCCCAGAGCTGGTATTCCTAATGATTTTTGAATTTAGAGTTTAGAATGCAAGTGATTCCATTTACTCATATGATACCGACAGGAGAAAAAAATGAACTCAAAGTGTCAATTCAGAGTGATTATTAAAAAAAGCACAGATTAGATCAATTATACTACAAATTTTGGTGTTTTCGCCCTTATATTGTTTAGAAATATCTTCTAGAGAGAAAGAAAAAAACTGAAAAGAAATAACCTTAAAGGGTAATTTGAAAATAAATGGACTTTGATGGGTTCTGCACAAACAAGTGAACATTTATGATTTGCTCATTTGTCACTCTGGAATCTATTTTTTTTTTATTATTTTTAGCCGTGTCTTGATATTTAATAGTTGTGTGTTCCTGAACTGAATCTTCAGAAAGGTATAAAGAAATAAAGAAACAAAATGCTAACATTTGCCTAACCAATGGCCCAGAAACCGTGGCCTTGGCCAGACTGTTAAAATTATGAAACACATGATGTGTTTTACGTTTCCATTCCTGAGTGCAGTGTCCTATTTTCTCATCATTGTTTTCTACATGGCTATTTCTGGCCTTTCCATATGTCTTCTTAGCAAATTAGCATTCATCTTTTTTCATCACTTGAAAGAAGGTGGCAAATCAGCATTTCTCTCTAAATAAATTCTAACAGAATGTAAAGCAATATCTTTTTTTTTTTGCTCTTTTATTTCTTTATTATGATAACACCTAAAAGATCGCATCCTGCGGAAACTTTGGAATCCTTTTTTTAGGAGGTACTCTGTGTTTTTAATTATAACTTTCTATGATTTTCAGTCTTTGTTTTATACATTTACTAAGACTGGCATCTTTTTCTATCTTTTCTAGCCTTTTATACAAGCATATTTTTATTTTAGAAAAATTAAAATTTTATTTCAAAGGCTATATTTGAAGCAAGAGAATTGCTAGGAAGTCATTAAATATTTCAGGATTTTTTAAGTCCTGAATTTTATGCTTTTTCCATTACTGTAGTAGTTAAATGAGTTTTCTCTGGGTTTTTATTTTCACATCTAGTTAGAAAGTTTACATTGTGAAAAGGACATGCCCTCTAAGATGGTTTTTAATAAATAACTTGACATTAATGGACAAACAGAGATATACCTCAAGTACAATGACTTCTCATGTCTTCTTCTTTTTGCTAAGAAAAGAGTGATGAAAACCTGAAAAATTATTGTTTGGAAATGCTGCTGCCAAACCTGATGAGACCAGATCTTCAATTTGGTTCCATAAGCTAATTTGTCAGCAACCCTGCACCAGGGCTTGATAAAATTCCTGGAAATTGGAAGTTAAGTAAGAGACAAGTGCAGGGAGAGCTAGTTAGTAGCTGATTATAGACCAGTGTCTATAAAAGTGCTATAAGTGAAAGATCAGGAGAAATCACACAGAGAGACCTCCTTCTCTCCACAGATAAACAACTATTCTGATTTCTTAAAGTCACAGATTAGTTTCAACTTTCCTAGTACATCATGCGAATAGAAGCAGACAAGATGTGTATTTGAATCTTGAACAATGAGGAAGTTAGGTGAGCCAACACCCTGCAAAATAAAAATTCTGAGTATAACTTTTGACTACCCTAAAACTTAACTACTAATAGCCTATTGTTGAACAAAAGCCTCATGGTTAACAAACTGTTGGTTAACACATATTTTGTATTATACATGTTATATACCATATTCTTACACTAAAGCAATCTAGAAAAAAGGAAATGTTATTTAAAATCATAAGAAAGATAAAATATATTTATTATTAAGTGGAAGCGGATCATCATAAAAGTCTTCATCCACATCGTCTTCATGTTGAGTAGGCTGAGGAGGAGGAGGAAAAGGAGAGGTTGGTCTTGCTGTCTCTGCCTTCTAAAGAGACAGAAGAGATGGAGGAGGTGGAGAAGGTGAAAGGGGAGGCAGGAGAGGCAGGTACACTCTGTGTAACTTTATGAAAATATATCATAACTTTTATCTAACCTTTTTGCTTTTTCATTTCTCTAAAAATATTTCTATATGGTACTAATTCTTTCACTGTTTCCTTTAATTTCAGTACCCACATCATACAAGGGTCCATGTCATAAAAGAAGTCAAAAGTCAGAAGCCTTGGCGGGGCATGGTGGCTCATGCCTGTAATCCCAGCAGTTTGGGAGGCCGAGGCGGGTGGATCACGAGGTCAGGAGATCGAGACCACGGTGTAACCCTGTCTCTACTAAAAATACAAAAAATTAGCCGGGTGCGGTGGCGGGCGCCTGTAGTCCCAGCTACTCCGGATCCATTGCACCCCACCAAACGTGTTTGTTAATATCCTGGAGAGGCTTCCTAATCTCCTGCTGCAAGCATTCACAACAGGATATGGAAGATAATGTGCCCCCTACACTTGCCAGAAGAGACAAGTCTCATATTTAGTCTCTACTAGGGCTTTAATTCAGCCATTCTAAGAAGTTCTGCCTAAAATCACTTTTAACCTCTCTTCTTGGGATCCCTGGCTACACACGGAGGATGATTTACTTCTTTAGTTTCTTGTAAGGTAGAAAATCTTTTAAATCACTTAGAATCAATTTCCTCTGCTTAATCAAATAATTAAATGTCTCTCAAGCTGGCCTTAATTCCCTCTTCTCCAACCTTTATCTGACTCATATTGCTAGCATTGAGTAGGCAAAGGAGAAGGGCTGAGTGAAGGGTCATTCTCCAACCAAAAACAATGCACCAACCTATTAAAAAGCTGTAGCTAAACTCAATCACAGAGTTACATTTTAAGTCACTGCATGCCAAAATTTCAAATTATGTTATAAACAAATTGCATCAGCCACCATTACATACAGGACCCCAAGGGTTCAACAACATTAAGGAATGGTCTGGTGACCAAAGGAATACTGTAGCTCCAAAACACTGTTTGCTTTGAAGCCCTGTTCAGGGATCACTAACATGCACAATGGTAAATGTTCAACAGACAACTATTGATGAGAATGGGGCCTGTCATTAATATATCCATAAAGAAAGGACATGTATCCATAAAGAAAGGACAGGGTATATATGAGTTGAGGCAATTAAACTGGGATGCATCAACCATTCGTTTATTTTTGTTCAAGATCTTGGAACTTTTTATTCCATCTATTAAATATGCCTTTTTAGTGTCACATGTGTCACTCAAATTTATTTTGATTAATCTATGCTTTTAAATTGTTTTTATCCTCAGTTTTACATTTTGTTTAAGATCCACTAGAGTTCAGTGGTTAAAGATGGGGAAGCATTAGTAATATTAAATGTAATACATTAGTGATGAGCATAAAGTTGGTAATAATTATTTTAATGTGCCTCAAGACATGCTATGAGTACAATAGACTCATTGATATGTTCAAATTTGTTGGCTACTTCAGGATGATCCTAGTACTATGGAAAACTGTGTTAAAAAAAGGACATATAGAGATAATTACATCTATCTACAAACCTCCATCAGAAAATATATTTTTATAATTTATTTAAAAATAGTTATTGGTGTATAAGAATGCTTGTGATTTTTGCACATTGATTTTGTATCCTGAGACTTTGCTGAAGTTGCTTATCAGCTTAAGGAGATTTTCGGCTGAGACGATGGGGTTTTCCAGACGTACAATCATGTCATCTGCAAATAGGGACAATTTGACTTCCTCTTTTCCTAAATGAATACCCTTTATTTCCTTCTCCCGCCTGATTGCCCTGGCCAGAACTTCCAACACTATGTTGAATAGGAGTGGTGAGAGAGGGCATCCCTGTCTTGTGCCAGTTTTCAAAGGGAATGCTTCCAGTTTTTGCCCATTCAGTATGATATTAGCTGTGGGTTTGTTATAAATAGCTCTTATTATGTTGAGATACATCCCATCAATACCTAACTTATTGAGAGTTGTTAGCATGAAGCGTTGTTGAATTTTGTCAAAGGCCTTTTCTGCATCTATTGAGATAATCATGTGGTTTTTGTCATTGGTTCTGTTTATATGCTGGATTACATTTATTAATTTGTGTATGTTGAACCAGCCTTGCATCCCAGGGATGAAACCCACTTGATCATGGTGGATAAGCTTTTTGATGTGCTGCTGGATTCGGTTTGCCAGTATTTTATTGAGGATTTTTGCATCAATGTTCATCAGGGATATTGGTCTAAAATTCTCTTTTTTAGTTGTGTCTCTGTCAGGCTTTGGTATCAGGATGATGCTGGCCTCATAAAATGAATTAGGGAGGATTCCCTCTTTTTCTATTGATTGGAATAGTTTCAGAAGGAATGGTACCAGCTCCTCCTTGTACCTCTGGTAGAATTTGGCTGTGAATCCATCTGGTCCTGGATTTTTTTGGTTGGTAAGCTATTAATTATTGCCTCAATTTCAGAGCCTGTTATTGGTCTATTCAGAGATTCAACTTCTTCCCGGTTTAGTCTTAAAAGAGTATATGTGTCGAGGAATTTATCCATTTCTTCTAGATTTTCTAATTTATTTGCATAGAGGTGTTTATAATATTCTCTGATGGTAGTTTGTATTTCTGTGGGATCAGTGGTGATATCCCCTTTATCATTTTTTATTGTATCTATTTGATTCTTCTCTCTTTTCTTCTTTTTTACACCAATAACAGACAAACAGAGAGCCAAATCATGAGTGAACTCCCATTCACAATTGCTTCAAAGAGAATAAAATACCTAGGAATTCAACTTACATGGGATATGAAGGACCTCTTCCAGGAGAACTATAAACCACTGCTCAATGAAATAAAAGAGGATACAAACAAATGGAAGAACATTCTCTGCTCATGGGTAGGAAGAATCAATATCGTGAAAATGGCCATACTGCCCAAGGTAATTTATAGATTCAATGCCATCCCGATCAGGCTACCGATGACTTTCTTCACAGAATTGGAAAAGGCTACTTTAAAGTTCATATGGAACCAAAAAAGAGTTCGCATTGCCAAGTCAATCCTAAGCCAAAAGAACAAAGCTGGAGGCATCATGTTACTTGACTTCAAACTATACTACAAGGCTACAGTAACCAAAACAGCATGGTACTGGTACCAAAACAGAAATATAGACAAATGGAACAGAACAGAGCCCTCAGAAATAATGCCGCATATCTACAACTATCTGATCTTTGACAAACCTGACAAAAACAAGAAATGGGGAAAGGATTCCCTATTTAATAAATGGTGCTGGGAAAACTGGCTAGCCATATGTAGAAAGCTGAAACTGGATCCCTTCCTTACACCTTATACAAAAATTAATTCAAGATGGATTAAAGACTTAAATGTTAGACCTAAAACCATAAAAACCCTAGAAGAAAATCTAGGCAATACCACATAGGACATAGGCATGGGCAAGGACTTCATGTCTAAAACATCAAAAGCAATGACAACAAAAGCCAAAATTGACAAATGGGACCTAATTAAACTAAAGAGCTTCTGCACAGCAAAAGAAACTACCATCAGAGTGAACAGGCAACCTACAGAATGGGAGAAAATTTTTGCAATCTACTCATCTGACAAAGGGCTAATATCCAGAATTTACAAGGAACTCAAACAAACTTACAAGAAAAAATCAAACAACCCCATCAAAAAGTGGGTGAAGGATATGAACAGACACTTCTCAAAAGAAGACATTTACGCAGCCAACAGACACATGAAAAAAGGTTCATCATCACTGGCCATCAGAGAAATGCAAATCAAAACTACAATGAGATACCATCTCACACCAGTTAGAATGTCCATCATTAAAAAGTCAGGAAACAACAGGTGCTGGAGAGGATGTGGAGAAATAGGAACTCTTTTACACTGTTGGTGGGACTGTAAACTAGTTCAACCATTGTGGAAGTCAGTGTGGCGATTCCTCAGGGATCTAGAACTAGAAATACCATTTGACCCAGCCATCCCATTACTGAGTATATACCCAAAGGATTATAAATCATGCTGCTATAAAGACACATGCACACGTATGTTTATTGCGGCACTATTCACAATAGCAAAGACTTGGAACCAACCCAAATGTCCAACAATGATAGACTGGATTAAGAAAATGTGGCACATATACACCATGGAATACTATGCAGCCATAAAAAATGATGAGTTCATGTCCTTTGTAGGGACATGGATGAAACTGGAAATCATCATTCTCAGTAAACTATCGCAAGGACAAAAAACCAAACACTGCATGTTCTCACTCATAGGTGGGAATTGAACAATGAGAACACATGGACACAGGAAGGGGAACATCACACACTGGGGCCTGTTGTGGGGTAGAGGGAGGGAGGAGGGATAGCATTAGGAGATATACCTAATACTAAATGACGAGTTAATGGGTGCAGCACACCAACATGGCACATGTATACATATGTAACAAACCTGCATGTTGTGCACATGTACCCTAATACTTAAAGTATAATAAAAAAAAATAAAGAACTCAAAAAATGAAAGCAGTTTTTCCCTGTCAAATTAAGGTTCAATCTATGTTTTAACATGAGCTTGACTTTGCCAAGCAAAATAGTATTTTATCTTAAATGTATGTCTTCATAGTGCATGCTCATAGAAAAATAATTTAAAGTAGTACTTATGATTAAACATCATGTGCCACATTTTATATAAGGGAAGACATGTGTTTATTATTTGCATTAAGGAAATAATTATTTTATTATTTTGAACTTTATATAATAATTACTGCTAATGTATCTACCTTATGTATAATGTATTTATTGAATGAACATATATGTGTGTATATATATATATATATCATAATGGTGTAATTGATAGACTGTTTCCAATGCTTTAAAATTTATTTTGTATGTTTTCCTATTTCTCATTAAAAAAAATTCGACTTTTATTTTAGATTTGGGGGTATATGTGCATATTTGTTACATGGTATGTTGTGTGATGCTGAGATTGGGATATGAATGACCCCATCACCCAAGTCGTAGCATAGTACCTAACAGTTTTGTAACCTTTGCCTTCCTCCTTACTTCCCCCTTCTGGTAGTCCCAAATTGTTGTTGGCATGTTTATGTCCACTAGTACTCAATGTTCAGCTACCACTTATAAGTGAGAACATGGGTATTTGGTTTTCTGTTTCTGCATTAGTTTGCTTAGGAAAATGGCCTCCAGCTGCATTCATGTTGCTATAAAGAACATGATTTCATTCTTTTTGATGGCTGTGCAGTATTCCATGATGTATAGGTACAGTATTTCCTTAATCCAATCCGCTGTTGATGGGTAGCTACACTGATCCCAGGTCTTCACTATTCTAAGTGATGCTGCAATAAACATATGAATGCAGTTGTCTTTTTGTTAGAATGTTTTATTTTCTTTTGGATATATAACTAGTAATGGAATTTCTGAGTTGAATGGTAGATCTGTTTTAGATTCTTTGAAAAATCTTCAAACTGCTTTTCACTGTGTGTATGTGTTCTCTTTTCTACACATCCTCATTAGCATCTTTTGTTTTTTGACTTTTAATAATAATCATTTTGACTGGTGTGAGATGGTATTTCATCATAGTTTTGATTTGCATTTCTCTGAGGATTAGTGATATGGAGTATTTTTTCATGTTTTCTGGCCACTTGTATGTCTTCTTTTGAGAAGTGCCTGTTCATGTATTTTGCCCACATTTTAAAAAGATTTTATGTTTTTTTCTTGTTGATTTGTTTAAGTTCTTTATAGATCCTGAATATTAGAATTTGTCTATGCATAGTTGGTAAATATTTTAATCCATAATGTGGGTTGTCTCTTTACTCTGTTTATACTTCTTTTATGTACAGAAGCTCTTTTGTTTAATTAAATTCTACTTGTCAATTTTTGTTTTTGTTGCAATTGCTTTTGAGAACTTAACTATAAATTATTTCCCAAGTTCGATGCCCAGAATGGTGTTTCCTACATTTTCTTCTAAGATTGTAATAGTTTGAGGGCTTTCATTTAAACTTTAACCTACTTGCGGTAATTTTTGTATGTAATGAAAGGTAAGAGCCCAGTTTCATTCTTCTGTGGCTTTTCAGTTATCTAAGCACCACTGATTAAATAACGAGTCATTTCCCCTTTGCTTATTTTTGTCAACTTTGTCAAAGTTTGAATGGATGTAGGTATGTGGCTTTACTTCTGTGTTCTCCATTGTGTTCTATTTGTCTATAGATCTGTTTCTGTACGATCACCATGCTGTTTTGGTTACTGTAGCCTTACAAATATAGTTTGAAGTTGGGCAGTGTGATGTCTCTGGCTTTGTTCTTTTGCACAAGATTGCTTTGGATTTTAGGGCTGTTTTTTTGGTTCCATCTAATTTTAAAATAGTTTTTTTTTTAGTTTTTTTTTTGAAAAATGATGTTAGCAGTTTGATAGAAAAAGCATTGAATCTGTACATTTATTTGGGCAATATGGCCATTTTAACAACATTAATTTTGGAGAATCTGATGACTGTGTCTTGAAGTCGTCATCCTGTATAGCACAGAAGTTCTCTGAATTTGCACTTGAACCTCTATAGCAAGGTTGGGGAAATTTCCATCTTCAAATGTGTTTTACACGTTGCTTGCTCTCTCTCCATCTCTTTTAGGAATGCCAATGAGTTGCATGTTTTGTCTCTTTACATAATCCCATATTCCTAGGAGGTTTTCTTTATTTTTAAAAATTCTGTTTTCTTTATTTTTATCTGCCTGCATTGACTCAACATAGCAATCTTTGAGCTCTGAGATTCTTGTCTCAGCTTGGTCTATTCTGTTACTACTGCTTCCAACTGAATTATGAAATTCCTTTAGTAAATTTTTCACTTTTAGAAGTTCAGCTTTCTTCTTTGTTTTTTTTTTTGTTTTGTTTTTGAGACAGAGTCTCGCTCTGTCACCCAGGCTGGAGTGCAGTGGCGCGATCTCGGCTCACTGCAAGTTCCGCCTCCTGGGTTCACGCCATTCTCCTGCCTCAGCCTCTCCGAGTAGCTGGGACTACAGGCACCCGCCACCATGCCCGGCTAATTTTTTTGTATTTTTAGTAGAGACGGGGTTTCACCGTGGTCTCGATCTCCTGACCTCATGATCCTCCCGCCTTGGCCTCCCAAAGTGCTGGGATTACAAGCGTGAGCCACTGCGCCCAGCCCAGCTTTCTTCTTTCTTAAAATGGCTATGTCATCTTTCAACTCTTGGCTGCTTAGTGTTATCCTTGGATTTGGTTTCAGCCTACTCTTATATTTCAATCAGCTTCTATGCTATCCAGATTCTGGATTCTATTTGGCCCCATGTGCTATTGAGCACATTGATTCATTGTGGTTAAGAACAATTGCTGGGGAGCTAGCAGGGTCATTTGGAGGTAAGAAGACAGTCTGGCCTTGGAGCAACTGACTCTGGTATAATTTGGTTTAGTTGATTGTCTTTATTTCTGGATGCTTTTAGGGACCGAGGCTCAGCTCAGCACTCCTGGGGTGCATACTCTAATCCTAGGGGCTGGGACTAGGCCTGCAGCTTTGTACTCTGGCCCCTCAAAGTTAAGCACCTACTGTCTACAGGGGCAGAAGTGTCACCAGTTCACTGGCAACAACACTATGAAGGGGGTACCTGGCAAGAGCGCTCTGATGGGGCAGCAGTGGATCCCACATGTGTGCTCTCAGCTGGGTGGTGGCAGGTCTGCACATGCTTGAGAGATTTTTCTAACTTTTTCTGATAGGCGTTTAGCTCCATAAAATTTTCTCTCATCACTACTTTTGCTGCATTCCAGAGATTTTTGTATGCTTTATAGTTCAATAAAAATGAATCTACTGAACAATATCACGAGATAAGTACTATCTTATTCTCATTTCATAGTTAAATAAAAACAAAGATTTTAAAAAATTGCCCAATAATTTCTGTATCATGGAACAATAATATTATTTTTTAAAAATATGTTTATAAATAGGATCAACAGTTACAGTGAGAAGGATGTTGGGCCCAAAATTGTTAGGAAAATGTGGATTCTAGGTTATTTTAAATGTCCATTGATTCCAGAAAATGTCATGATTCATGGATTCTCTAAATGTCTCAGCTGCAAGTAAAATAGCGGGGAAAAAAATAAACACCCAGATATGACATGCTGCTCTGTTTTCTTCTAGAATATTAGATTCTAGATGGCAGGCATTTTTATTCTTACTTGTAATAATAAGAACCCATCCTTTATTTTCAATAGACTAACATTAAATATGACAGTATTGTGTTTAGCTTGAAGAAAGATTTGATAATTTCTTATGAGGAAAAGGAACAACTGGTGTGCTACAGGAGAATTTATTTCTATTTTGACAGCACACAAAATATCCATGTCTAATAAAAACACTCAAAGTTGGAGTCTGAGAAATTAAAAATTAAAATGATAATATGCACACACACATGCAGACACATACAGAAAATTTGGGATGGCATCTGCCAGTAGAAAAAAGCAATGCAAAGTTTCAGTTCTCCATGATCTTGGAGGAGACTTTTTTCCCACGAAATTGTAATCTAGTCTCATAATGATTTAAAATAGTGACATTTTAACACACACACACACACACGCACAAACACACACCCACCACCACCACCACCAACAACAACAACACAACAATGAAGAAGAAGAAAGGAAGAAATAGTTGAACTTCATTTTAGCTGTGTTTTACTGAACCAAAGAGAGCAAATGAGACCTGTGGCTACCAACATCTAGCCAGCAGACTTTTCACCAGGTGATGAAATGCTGCAAAACATTATTTGGTCCTATTTTTATTGCTTTAATTGACTAACTGCTATTTTGGATATACTATTTAACTTCACTGATTTTGTGTTTTTATCTTTCACATGAAGATTTGAAGAATTTAGCTCCCCACCTGTTGAAGATTTTGTGCAGAAAAACAAAAATTTAAAAACTGCTGTCTTAAAGAAAAGAAAACAAAACCTCATCAGCGGTAGCACTACTAAGTAGAAGCACTGAATTTTCTCCTGGCTGATTAATAAAAGTTTATATTTTGATTAGGACTAGTGTGAAAATAGTTTAAATTTGTACAGAGAGCTGGACATGCAGTTTTTGTGGTACTGTTTGTAATCAACCATCATTACCCACAAGATACATGTAGGAAGCACATCTACAAACATTTTAGTCTCCTTTTATTAGTACACTTTAAACAATTGGTCAGCAATGTCCATTATGTACATTATCTTTAGTGAAATCGAAAAGTCCCCATCCTCTGGGAGTTTACACTCAAGCAGATGAAAATCGCAGTGATGATTCAATCTAATGCTGGTCAAGTATAATAGACAATAACTGATGCTGAGACGGCCTATACCAGCCACCATATTAAATGGTAGTTAGATGATGACTGCAAATATATCTGCAAATATATCAGGCTCATGGGAGAAAAAACCTAGGGATTTTGAAAATCCACTAAAAGATGATGGACATTTAACTGCTGAGAAATTTCTTGAAAGATGGGAAAGATTTGGTTAGACAACTATGAGGATAGGGACATTTGATGCAAAAGCAAAATAAACAGATTTGAAAGAGCAAAGACATTAGCATACATATAACATAGTAATGTTATGTCAGCTGAGTTTTCTTTTAATAGTTAGGTATGAAGGGTGAAAATATATATATATATATATATATATATATATATATATATCTCCTCTCTCCCTCTCCCTCTATGTGTGTGTGTTTAAATCTTTCATTGTTCACTCATGTTAGAACACAATTTATATTAATGTCCACTATTCAGTTTGGCTGTCAAAGCAAATGACTCTCAGAATTCCCCTTAGTTTCTTTCATGTCTCATCTCCTTAACTTGTTTTACCTATATATCAACTTCAAAGGGAATTATTTCTCTGAGAGAAAGAATAAAATGGACAAGACTTACATCTACTCAGCACAGTGAATTTGCTAGATTATCATCACCATGTTCGTAAACATAAAGTATTTTAGCGAAGAGTGACAGGAAAATACAAGATCAATAACAAGTGTACACTAAATCTAAATATCCATTTCATTTTTGTATGTAGAAATTTTTTAGCAACTGACTTAGCTTTTTTTAAGAATTTCAGTTGCTATTCATTTCAACTTTACAGAAATGAAGCTGTTAGAAACCAGATAACATTACAGTTCCTTGCCAACACACATCAACTTACTCTTTAGTAAATGATGCCATAAACAATATAAATGATTATTTAAGCATTGCTCATGATATCTAAAGAAGGAATTCTGAAAGTCCTTAATCTCTGTCAGGGGAGGTTAACGGTAGCATGGCTCTGGACATAGAAGATCTTGAGTTTAAAATTTTGTTCTGATAAATTCCAGCTAAATGACATTGAGTAACTTACTTTATTTTACTTATCTCTGTTTCCGTATCGAATTCCCCTCAGAAATAGTATTTTTGTGAGGTTTGAATAGAATTATAGAGAAGGTAGGAAGCCCTTGCCTTAAAACCTGTGTATAGTTAAGATTTGAAAGTCTGTGTATGTGTATGTGTGTGTGTGTGTGCATGCACACGTGCTTACCTGTAACATATTTATGGCAGAAAGAGTGAGTACAAACTATGGAAAAGATCATTATGTATGACCAGAAATAGAAATAAAAAATATATGTAGAATAAACAAATTAAAAATGAACAAAAATGAAAATTATAAAGAAATCAAAGTTGCAGTCAAGAAGTAGCGTATCAGGCCGGGCACGGTGGCTCACGCCTGTAATCCCAGCACTTTGGAGATCGAGACCATCCTGGCGAACATGGTGAAACCCCGTCTCTACTAAAAATACAAAAAATTAGCCGGGTGAGGTGGCACACGTCTGTAATCCCAGCTACTCGGGAGGCTGAGGCAGGAGAATGGCGTGAACCTGGGAGGTGGAGCTTGCAGTGAGCCAAGATGTTGCCACTACACTCCAGCCTGGGGGACAGAGCCAGACTCCGTCTCAAAAAAAAAAAAAAAAAAAAAAAAAAAA
>NW_026652299.1:28623235-28646991 GCF_009828535.3 Hylobates moloch
CAAACAAACAAAAATTTTAATGGGACTATTTGGTACAGGGACAAGCCATCTTGTATGAACTTGGAGACCCTAACTATCTTATTAAAATACCTATTTATATAAGCAGGCTTTATTTTTTAAAAAGTAGCAGTAATAACAACTTTTCCTTTTACTATGTTGGCTAAAACATTGTGGGAAAGACAAAACCTTAAAGAAAACCTCAGCTTTCAAGGTGCTCACAAACTAATAGAGAGAGAAAGTCATCAAGAGTTAATTTAAAACTCAAGCTTCTGATTAGCAGTGCAAGACCACAAGGGAAGAGATGTCACAAGGTAGGCAGTGATTAACTGCTACTTGAATTACATTGACAGTAATTGATAGAGTGCTTCAAAGAAGAAAGAGAGTATATGATGATCTAGAGTCATACAGAGGTGAACCTGGGCCAGGTGCCTCTCCATTGAAAAAGCATGTGGAAGAATAAAGCACTACAAAAGACCTTTGAAAACTTTTATAAGATTAAAAAAATGAAAGTTGGTACTTCCTACGTGATTGGAACAGTACTAGGTGTTCTATATGTAATAATTTCTTTAAATTTCAGAACTCTAGGAGCTAGATGTTATTGCTAATTTTAAAGATGAATAACCAGGATTTGGGGATAAATAGTTGATGTAAAGTCACTTGACAATTGAATACAGAATATAAATTATGGTGATGACTCTGAATCTTGTTCCTGTTCTATCACATCACACTAACATCTGGCATAGTTGTTTATTTGGAAGAATCAGTAATATGAAACAGATGATAATGTCAGATCGATGAATTTTAACCATAATTATTTCCACATGTGATGCATTTTGATGCTATCAATTTCAATTATTTATTTTCAATTTTCTCTTTCTATGTTCTGTCCTCAACTCACTGACTTAATTTTGCTTTTGGCCACCAATTTAACTGTGGTTGAAATTTTCTGCAAGTTCTGCTCTGGGATTTAACCTTGCAGAGATACTTAATAACTATTTTCAGTTTTGTCATTTTCTTATTGTGACATTGCTCACTTTAAGACTATTTGATACAAGATAAAATACAAAGATTTACTTTTAAAAAGATATGATCAAAGAGAAGAATGGATTTGTCTTTGAGGTTTTATTTAACTTCTGTTGCTGCAAACAATATTTAGCGTTAATACACCAAATTTCCCTTATATAGGATAGATGAGTGATATAGTTTGGATATTTGTCCCTGCCCAAATCTGATGCTGAAAGGTAATCCCCAGTGTTGGAAGTGGGGCCTGGTGGGAGGTGTTTGGGTCATGGGAGTGGATCCCTCATGGCTGGGTACTACCTCAGAATAGTGAGGGGATTCTCAGGAGGTCTGGTTGTTTAAAAGTGTGTGCCACCTTGCTTGCCTCTCTCTTGTCCCTGCTCGAGCCACGTGATGTTCTTGCTCCCACTTCCCCTTCTGCCATGAGTAAAACGCCTTGAATCCTTCTCAGAAGCTGAGCAGATGCTGGCACCAAGTTCCCTGTACAGCCTGCAATACTGTGAACAAATTAAACCTCTTTTCTTTATAAATTGCTCAGCCTCAGGTATTTCTTTATCGCAATGCAAGAATGACCTATTACAATGAGTACTTTGGTATCACTAGAATAAGAGATTGGGAGCAAAAGTTAAAAATAATGACCTCAAGATTTACTGATGTTGAAGATATTGTGCAAAGTCAACCAGTCATAGAAGGATAGATATTGCATTGTTACACTATATGAGGTATCTGAAGTTGTCAACATCACAATAAAACAAAAGTAGAATGGTGGCTTCCAGGAGCTGGCAGGGGAGTGGAACGGGGAGTCGTGCTCAGTGAGTACAGAGTTTCAGTCGTGCAAGATGAACAAGTCCTAAGATCTGCTGTACAATATTGTGCTTATAGTTAATCCTACTGTACTGTGCATTTAAAGCTTTGTTAAACAAGTAGATATCATTATATGTGTTTATATCACAATAAAAAAGTTAAAAATAGAAATTCACATCAGAAAACTCAAGATCTTATGTGACAATCAGGATAGTAAGAGGTATCTTGAAAACATCCCTCATTATTTTTGGAAGTTATAGGCCTAATGAGTATTTGCAAGCCATTTCCAGATGTGCACGATTCAAGTTGCTTAACCCCTTTAACTTAACAAACATTCCAGTCATGCTTCTCCTCTAACATCACTAAAAACTCAGTCTTTACTATTCTCAATGTCCAGAATCTAATAAAAATGACAAGAAAAAAGTCAAGAATAAACAAAACCATACTCAAACATTCCCCGAATTTTGGAAATAGTAGATAGGCACATTAAAATAACTATGGCATGTATGTCAAAGGATCTAAATAAAAAAGGTAAAAAAATGCATGAAGGAGGGGAATTTTGTCAGCAGACTGAATAATGAACATGAAGGCAGGTTATGCTTGTTATTTAACTCGAAGAACAAAAAAAGTGAAAATATCAAGTGCTGTGGGATAATATAAACGTTATATTATACTTTCAATTGAATTCTCAAAAGGAAGGGAGAAAGAAAAATCTAGGAAAAAAAGATCTGAAGAGGAAATGGCTAAGAATTTTTTTAATTTAATGAAAGACTAATTATATATAAATAAAAGCAAAATATAACTAATAAGCCTACAAACACTCAGCAAACTAGAACAGAACTGAAATTTCCTAGCCTGGTAAAGGGAATCTTCTAAAAAGCTGCAACTAGCATTATGCCTGGTAAAGTTAATGAACTAAGTGCCTTCTTCCTGATATCGGGGACAAGGCAAAGCCAGGATGTCTACTTTCACCAGTTACATTTAATATTGTGTTTGAGGTAAGATACGGCCACTGCAATAGGGAAGGAAAAAGATATAAAAGGTAGAAAAATCAGAAGGAAAGAGAATAAATGGTTTTATCTGCTACTCTTATGATTGTTAACTTAGAAAAATAAAAAGATATTTTCAAAAAAGCTATTAAAAGCAATAAATGAGTGTATTAATGCTGCGAAATCCAAGGTCAATAAAAAAACAACTACATTTCTATAGTCTGCAAATGAACAGTTTGAAGCTAAAATTAAAAAACTATAACAGTATCAAAGAATGAAAATTTTATGGATAGACTAACAAAATATGTTCTAGATATTTATGCTAAAATTTATGAATTATTAAAGAAGAAAATAATGGAATACTGATATCATGGGGAGAATTTACTATATCCGTGTCTTGAAAGATTCAACACAATGTCACTCAAAATCTAACCCGGAATTTTTATAGAAATTCACAAACTAATTTTAATATATATAAGGAAAAGTAAAGGATCTAGAATAGACAAAAGGTTTAAAAATAAATTTAGTTAAAGAACAAATGTCTTATTTCCAGACAACACAAAAGTACATTATTTAAGACATTGTGGTATTGGCCTAATGGTAGACATATTGATAAAATCAACTACGAAGTACAGAAATAAGACTCACACATATATGATCAGTTGATTTTTGATGGAGGTGCTAAGCAGATTCAATAGAGACTAGTAGACTTTTCCTATGATTGTACTGGATTAATTGCATAACCGTATTAGAACATTTTAAGCTAGATATGGTTATGCCTATAGTCCCAGCTACTCGAGAGGCTGAGTCAGGAGGATTGTCGGAGCCCAGAAGTTCAAGGCTGCAGTGAGCTAGGATCACATCACTGTACTCCATCCAGCCTGGATGACAGACCAAGACCCTGACTCTCTCTCTAAAAAAAAAAAGAAAGAAAAAGAAAAAAAAAAACTTATGCCTTCACACTGTAGATAACATTCAATTCAAAATGAATCCAAGATAGAGATATGGAACAACATCAAATTATAGAAAGTCCAAAATAAAATATAGAAGAAATGTTGCATAATCTTTGGCTAGGCAAAGGATTACTAGACAGATTTAAGAATCACAAGCCATGAAAGAAATATTGATAAATTAAATATCAGGCGAGTTACAAAGATCTGCTGTTTAGAAGGTATTGTGAAGAAAATCAAATGGATAGCCATAGAATGGGAAAAAATATTTGCAAAAGCACATATTGGATAAAGAACTAATATACTTCCACAAATGTACCTTATCAACTCAAAAGAAAAAGATGGGCAGATTGTAACAGTTTACCACATAAGATATAAAAAATGCAAATATATACATGAGAATATACTCATTATTTATTATAAGGAAAATACAATTTAAAATCGCAATGAAATCTTACAATATATGTACTATGACTAACATTTTAAAAATTAAAAAAGCAATTGCTGGAGAAGATCTGGAGCAGCTAGAACTCTTTACATTACTGGTGGTAATGAAACACATCCTTAGCTACTTTGGAAAACAATTTAGATGTCTGTCGAGAAGATAACATTTGCTTACCTATGGACTCACCAATACCAAGTTTAGTTTTTTACCAAAAGCAAATGCAACAGATACCATACAATAACCAATACACAAATATTTATAGCACCTTTATTTTAAGAGTCCCAAAGTAGAAACAGTCCAAATGTTCACCATCTGGTAAATAAACAGTGTAACGTGTACAACGAAATATTACTTAGCAGTTTTTTTTAAAAAAAGGAAAAAAAATACATGCGAAAACAGGAATGAATCTCAAAAACTGTGCAAAGTAGAAGAAGCCATAAGCAAATGCTACAAAATGCATGAATCCATTTATGTGACTTTCCTGAAAAGGCAAAATCATATGGCTAAAATACTCTGTGATTGACAGAGTACAGTGTTTCGGGAGAGCATTTGACTGCCAAAAAGAAAACAGGAGCTTGTTAGGGTGATGGGAGTGGTGATGGTGTTTACATGTACTATATCGACATTTGGTAAAACTCCCAGAACTATCCAACTAAAAGTGGTAAATTGTATGTATGTAAATTATGTCACAATAAGCCTTAATATAAAATATCGATATAGCATTCGTTAGATATGCTCAAAGCCTCTTTTGGGTCTAGCTGCTCTTTCCCTCAGGTCACTGAGGGAGATTGTTTAGTTTCCAGCTCCCGTTCATTAGACATTGTCTTCTTCAGGGACTTCATAGCAATAGAGACAAAAATATCATAATACGATTTAATAAAACTTTAGGGTTACCCAAAAGACATATCTAACAATTGTATTTGTTACACTTTGAACTAAAAAAAAAAGTCAACACCATTCTCCATCTTGTTCCTGACAAAGATGCAAGTTCTATTTGCTTCTATCTCTGATTTTCTGCCCTTCCAGCTGCCATTTTCAAGCATTCTAGTTAAGATACTTATCTTGCATTTTCATTCCCAGTCTTTTAGTTACTTTATTAAGTGCTAAAGTACCGCCTCATATTTTTGTTTTTCTGATTTGTGTGTTTGGCTTTCTTACCTATACTCTATGCTATTAATAGGTTGAGTGAAACTATGATGTCTTTTAAAAATATATTTTTAAATAACATTGTTTCATTGAGAAGAATTTTTTTAAAAAAGCTATTAATTATATGAAGATAAAAGGAGAGTTAAATCTCATCTCTATTGGATTTTATTGCACATGCATTTCCTTCTTCCCAGCCAGCCCCTCCTCCCACAAATCTCAACTGGGTTCCTTAGAGATGTGCCACTGTGATGTCCCAGCCCTGCATTACTGTGTAGTGTCTTCAGCTAGCTGGACATTTATCATTCTATTAGATTATGCACTTGCCCTAAACTTAAATGCTTTTATTTTCTTTCCTCATTGTCTGCGATCTGGCAATAGAGCTTTCAGTGCTCATCACTCCTTAAATTCTGTGCTCTTTCAGAATGCCATTTTCCATTTTTATTTAAAAACTATTATGAACCAAAAATACAAAGCCAAGAATCATAGACTATACACCACAACCACCCGGTGTAATGACAAACACACCTCCAAAAAAACTAAAATTATTTTTTATGCAAACTTGCTTTATCCAAAACGGTCTTCTAAACTCTTAAAACATTGTTTTCACAAGCAAATTTACTTTTAGTGACACTTTCCAGACATAAACGATGGGAGAAATAGAGTAGTGCTAAATCATGTCAAAGCTTGACCATGTTTGGTTATTTTTAAAGTGTATATAATGTTAACAGGTGAGGTAGTTAAATTTATACCAAGTAAAATTTTGCTAGTCTTTCTACTTTGTGATAACTGATGCAAATTCTTAAGATTTTCTTAATATTTCTAAAATTTTAAACATGAAACAAAAAAATGATAAAACCACAGAATTAATATGAGGGATGAGACATTGTGGAAATTAATACAAATAACAATTCATTTGTGAGTATTAACTTATTTTCATATGTTTTTGCCATTTGAATTATTTTATGTAAATATTTCTTTGATTTATAAGTATGTTTTGTAATTGAATTATCTAAAACAATTGGTGACTCTTTGCAAGTATTGGAAATGTATATATTATCAAAATATTACCTATCTTTTTTCTAGAAACAATTCTAAAAATTTTCTACACAGAGTTTTATTTTCATAATATCGACATGCCATTTATTTCTCAGCCTATTATTTTAATGAAAATATTCTTCTCTTACATCTACTTTAACTTTCTTTTACATTTATTGCTTAATTTATTTGGACTTGATTGTCATATATTCTTATTTCTAATTTTTATTAAAATAGATTTAGTGTTTTAACATATAGCAAAATCATTAGTGTTGATTTTCAGATACTAGTCTCATCAGTTTTATTAATTATAAAAATATTTTTATTTTATGTCAAGTTTTTCTTAGAATCTACTGGACTTCAGCTTTTACTTTCTCAGCATGCATTACTATAAGCATATTTTTTCTCTTTCTATTTATTTGTATGTTTGCTGATGTTAAACCACGCTTTCACTCATGATCTTAGTAGATTATTTGGAATACATAAGCTAGTAATTTTTTTTTACTATATTTATTTAATAGATGGTATATGTGAGAACAATAATTAATCACAAAACCTGACCAATGAAATGAATTCTCCAGTTTGATTTTTCCTATTCATTCTACTCCCATTACACCCGTTAAAAAAAAAAAAACTTTTCATTTTTAGTTCCATTCACTTTCTTTTTTTAAAAAAAAAACATTTTATATGTGTGTGTGTGTGTATATAGAATGGATATATATAGATATAGATATAGATATCGACATATATATGGATATACATATAATGGATATTTAGAGAATACCTATAAATTAATGTATTCCTGGTTCATGTAAACTATTTATTTATTTACTTTATGAATGCTTATGTAACTTAAATCTTTTGCTCAGCATGATGATTCTGGGGATTTATTCACATTACTAAAGTTAAACATTGTTCCCATGTTTCTGGACCATTGATGCTTCCTACTTTTCTGTTCTGTTTTGTGTGCTTACTTTTCGGCTAGGTTGTGTTTAGTAATTCTGAACATTTCATATGGATTCTTCTGTATGTCCTTATATCATTCCTCCATTGCTGTATATCCTGTATATCATTCCTCCATCTTGCAAATATCTCCCATCCTTGTGCTGCTTGTTTCGGGGATCTGTCCACGATCATTTGGTTAACAGACATTCTTAATTTTGAAAGACATTGATTTATGAGTCTTTTTTTTTTTACAGTTTACATTTTGTATGTTGGTTAACAAATTATACCATAAAATGTGATATATCTTTAGCTTTCTGTATTTCTTCTATGATTGTTTGACTTAAATTATGAATATATATAATCCAGCTGGATTGATTGGAAATGTGGGTGTTCGAATTTTTGTGTGAGGTAGTAGTTGAATTTCATTTTATTTATAAATATGGATATTAGTTTTTCAAGCATGATTTATTGAAGCATTCGACTTTTTCCTATGATCTACAATGTCAAAATTCTGGACTGTATTTCTGGACTCCTTGTTACGTTTCCATAGGTTTTATGTGTCTATCCTTGTGCCATTATCTCACTCTTAAGTACTGTAGCTTAATAATTGTGTGTCATATCTTCTAAGGGATGTCTTCACAGTTTGTATTCTTCATTCTTGGGTTTTGCACTTCCATGTACATAGAGAATTATCTGAAGAAATTAAACCCATAGTCTCATGCACACGTGCATGTGCACACTCACATGTACACAAAAACCACACCTCTGTTGAGTTTTTGTTTTACTAGAATTTCACTAAAGTGATAGATTAATTTAAAAAAACTCAACATTTGTCTTATATTAAGTCATCCAATTCATGTATATGATATCACATAAATGTTTTCTTATAAATAATCTCGATTTTCTGTATAAAGATATTGCATTGCTTTTGATAGATTTACTGGTAGGTGCTTTATGCATTAGAAACTAATGTAAATGTTACATTTTTATCACATTTTCTAAATACTTTGCCTAGTGAATAGTGACATAATTTGAGGATATTGACATTAATTTTTTTATGAATATATGTACTGTACTTTTAGAACAGTTTTATGTGTACAAAGCAATTGAGCAGATAGGTCTCGTTTACCCCCTCACCCTGTACACAGCTTCTACTAGTACTAACGCCTTACATTAGTATGGTATATTTCTTACAATTAATAAACCAATATTAATATAATATTAACTGAAGTTGATTATATGCAGATCTTCTAGTTTTTACTTAATGCCTCTTTCTGTTCTAGGATCCCATTCAAGATATCACATTACACTTAGCTGTTGTATCTCTTTAGGTTTCTCTTGGATATGCCATTTTTCAGACTTTACTTGTTTTTGATGACCTTGACATTTATGAAAAACACATTTTCAGGTGTGTTGTAGCATGCCCTTCTATTGCAATATGTCTGATATGACTGATGTTTTTCTGATTATTAGAGAAGTGTTATGAGGTTTTTATTTTCACATTTAGACCTTTACTGAGCAAATGTCTCACACTTTGACAGGGACACTCTGCAGGAAACAATTGAGAGGCCCATGGCACACATGTGAGATGAGAAGATGTCATTTGTGCCTTCACGCGGTTGGTTAGCGATGGTCATCATCCACAGTAGCTACAGAAGAAGGTATGGCCATGGCCATTAGGAAAGTGAGCCTGAGGTGTTCCACTGTGGTGCCTAAGAGGTGTTCAAGATGGCCAACCTTTCTTTAGGCTACAACTTTTGACATACAGTCTTCTATGTCCTACTTTCATCCATTCTGTATCATTAGGATTTAGAACTGTCTGTTTTAAATAGTACATAGGTTGATACTGTATCCTGTCTTAGAGATTTATCCTTTAGCTGGAGCTAAAGCTACATATTTATCATAATTACTGGTATATTTGGACTTTTTCTATGTTAATTGTGTGCTTGCATGCTTTCTATTTATCAAATCTCTTCAATTTCTTTTTTTCTTGCCCCTTTGGATACTTTTTTTTAAATTGCTTTCTACTCCCTGCTAGTTTAGAAGTTAACCTCTATACAAAATTTTCAATGTGTATCAAAAAAGATAAAGTGGTAGCCACACTACACATTTGGGTCTCCAGGTGCAACAATACCAAATGCATTTTTTCTATAGCAACTGTGAAGCTTCTAGAGTCTAGCTTTTACTATCCGGGATAACATGATTGCTAGAGACAACAGGTAAGTTTCTGCTAATAAAGCCTGGTTTTGTGGTTGGGTGGTGCTCTTGGCTGCCGTGCTCCTGTGTAGCCTCTAATTTGGATGCTGGCCTTCCCAGAGATTGTGAAAATGATCAAATAATCTTTAATAAACTCCCATTTGCTGATGCTATCTTAAGTGGATTCTCTTTGTATCTAAGAACCCTGACAAAATAAATTTGGGTGCTTTGTTGTTTGAGATATGAACTTTTCTGACTATCCCATTGTTAATGTCACAGTGCATCATATCCCTTTCTTGCTCAGTGTTTTTAATCATAAATTTCATTTTGTCTGATGTTGATTTTGTCACTTTTGCTTTTGCTTGGTATGCATCTATCTGTCTGGTATATCTTTGAGTAACCTTTTATATTTAGCTTTTTTAAACAATTTTTTTCTTACACTTGTTTCTTATAAACAGCATCTCAATTAATTTTGCGTATTAACCAAGTTTGGCAGTATTTGCATTTTAATTGGAAATTCAACTCTATTCATATTTAGTGCAACTGCCTGATATGTTTTAATTTAGTTCTTCATTTTATCATTATCATTCTATTTATTTCATTGTATCTTCTTTACAAATATCCTTGCTGTCATTGGCTTAAATCTGTAACTATGCATGTATTCTCATTTTTTTCTTGTTAACTTGGGAATTTTGCTATCTTTTCTTAAAGGAAAGTACCCAATTTATGCATCTAATCAAACATGTATCTGAACAATTTTATGCAATCAATAGACCAACTATTTTTCCTACCAGACTGTTTACTTTTTTCCTAGTCTTTCTTCTCAAACTGAGGAGACCTTTAGAGGGTTTTAACCTCCCCATTTCTCTTATGCATGCATGACACCTGAAACCCAGTAAAGGCTTTTGCTTTGCCCTTTGATCTCCAAACATGGATGCTGCATTCCCCTCTGAATCATTTAGTGATTTTGTGTGAGTTCTTTCTTGAATCATTCCCACATTGGAGTTATTTTGGTGTTATATTCTATGAGATACCTATTGTTGAGTGCAAATATTTTCTTTTATCTTGACAAATAATATCTTGGAGGATTATAGTGTTATCACCTGATTCTCTTTTTGACCCATACACATTATTTCAACAACTTCATGTTAAAATTGGAATTTTCATGCGAGTTCAATTTCTTGTTATTTATAATGAATTATTTATAACGAATAAGTCCTTTCTGTCTGGAAAATTATAAAATTTTCTCTTCTTCTTAGAGTTCAGAATTATTATGTGGGAATGTCTAAGCATATGTCTTGTTTTAAATGTCTTTTTTCATCAATCCTACCATGAGCTCAGTGTTATTCTTATAATCACAGCCCATGTCTCTTTGAAGGTTAGAGAAATTATTGCCTCTTTATTTCATTTTACACACACACACACACACAATGTGAAAATGTTGGTGAAAAATATTGGCTGTTTTACTGAACTCTAATTCAACTCTCAGCAGAAACTATTCTCTTTTCAATTCCTCTAGTTAGTGTAACTTTTAAAAGTATACCTTTTAACCATCAGTCTTTGTGATGTATTTGAATTTCCCCTCTTTTGTGATATATTTGAATTTCCCCTCCTTTCTTTATCTATGAAAAGAGTCAAACTTTGTAAAATATTTGAAGAGATTTATTCTGAGCCAAATATGAGTGATCATGGCTCATGACACAGCCCTCAGGAGGTCCTGAGAACATGTGTCCAAGGTGGGTCAGGGTGCAGCTTGGTTTTATACATTTTAGGGAGACATGAAACTTCAATCAAACACATTTGAGAAATACATTGGTTTGTTCCAGAAAGGCGGGACAATTTGAAGTGAGGCGGAGGGTAGGGAGGCTTCCAGGCTATAGGTAAATTTAAATATTTTCTCGTTGACAATCTGTGGAGTTTGTCTAAAGACCTGGATTCAACAGAAAGGAATAATAAAAGATTGTGGAGACCAAGGTTGTTTTGAAGTCCAATGGTGGCTGCCCGTAGAGACAATAGACGACAAATGTTTATTATTCAGACTTTTAAAAGGTGCTAGACTCTTGGTTAATCTCTTCAGGATTGGAAGGGCCTGGAAGAAAAACATCTAGCTATGTTAATAGAGATTCCTTACAGATGCAAATTTTCCCCCCACAGAGGATGGCTTTGCAGGGTCATTTCAAAATATGGCAAAGAAACATGCTTTGGGGTAAAATATTTTTATTTTCTTCTTTGTTACATAACGTTATACCTGAGTCAGAGTGGAAAGTAAGTCAAGATATATAAGGTCAAATAAAACCCATCTGGTGAGAATTTATCTTTTGTAAGGCATGATTTCCCAGGCCCCTTAGATAGGAATTTGGGCAAGATAAGAAAAAAAATCACAGCTTAGTCCTCATCTTATTACTTTATTGTTCTCTACATTACTATATTCAAGTTGATATCTGTTTCCTTTAGCAGCTCTATTTTTTTATTTTACTTTTTTTTAGCTCTCACACCTGCATATCCTTAGGTTTTGTATTAGTTTCCTGTGGCTGCTGTAACAAATTACCAGTAGCTTAGTGTCTTAAAACAACGCAATTCTATTATCTTATAGCTCCAGTAAGCAGACATCCAAAGTAGGTCTGACTGGATAAAGGGACAGTGCTGGTGGGGCATGTCCCACCTGGAGGCTCTAGATGAGAAACTTGCCTTTTCCAGATTCTAGAGGTTGCCAGCATTTCCTGACAGTGGCTGATCACTCACATCTCCACTTGCCCATCCCTTCTTTTCCTTCCCATATCCTGCCTGTCTGCCCTTAAGCACCCTTTAACTTAAAGACCATGGATTCTAGCGCCTCATCCCCACAAGCTAAGATGGCAGTCCACCCCGGCATGCCCCATGAAGACCTGCGGAGTCAGGCGGGCAGTACCGGGACGGCCCTCCTGGCCTTATGACTGTAATACAACCACAGCCACATTATTCAAAGGAAGACAAATGCTGTATTGAGCTGTCCTGGATATCCAGGAGGTCTTTGAGAGAGTGGAGAGTGGGAAGTGGAGCTGCAGTTGAGACAGACTCAGTGCTCTGGGCTGCCTGCTGCAGTCACCAGCAGGAAGGGAGACTGCCTGAGCACAGCACTGTTGTGCGTTTTTGAAGAGATTATCCTCCTTTTCTTCCTCTTGTGGTAAATTGTGAAAGCCTGGAGTAAACACTCAAATGAGGTGCTGGTTACTGTCCACCTGGAAGCTGAAATGCACAGTCTGTTCCTCTCTGCCTTCAGCAGCTCTTTGTTTAAACTCATATACAATTTAATGACTATAACAATACTTAACTCAGAATCTTAGGAAAGCTTTGCCAAGGTATCTTGTTTAAAATAGTAAAACCTGCATGCTCTGTGCTATGAACAGGGATGCTGATGCTAGTTTTCCTTTTATAAGTGTCCTATTCCCCCTTTCAGTTAAAAAACACCCATTTTCCATATCTCAAGGCATATACTTAGGCATCCTGTTGGCCTGAGTTCAAATTATGGCCCTGCCGCTTACTGCCTGGGTGACTGGAAAATGTATATAAACTCACAGAGTTTCAGTTTTCTGCTGTATAAAATGAGGATTATTTTGCTTACCAAGATGATTATTGATACAATAACAGCTAAAGGTTACCAAGCACATATATGATACATAGTAGAGAGTAAATATGAGTTAATTTCTTCTCTTTGTTCTTGGATCATTGCTCTCAGGTTATGGCTTCAAGGGTAGAGCTCCCCTTCATGACTTGAGCTAGGATAGGCTTTAACTAGCTTCAAAGGCGCTTCCCATGAAACCCAGTTTTGTTAAGGAAGGTGAAATAGTGGCATCTGGCCTGATGCTGAATACTCCTGTCACAACCAACCTGTCACATGCCACTCCCAACTCTCGAACTCCTACAATTATTCTGGAGGGTCCTGAAGGTAGGTATATTCAGGTCCTTTATTGAGCTGGTCTAAAATATGTGAAGAATTCTATCTCTTCAGTTAGACCTAGGCCTAGATGGTTGACATTGCTTAATGCAAGCTAACTACATATCCTGGCCATCTGTCCCTGTCCCCATATTCTAATCACAAGGTCTATTGCTTGCAATCAAGAAAACTATGTGTAACATAATTCACAGCAGAAAAGACCCTGCCAAATGATCTTCAGATAAATATAAGGATTCTAATATTAGTCACCAGCGTTAGTTAGAACAAAACAAAATCTAAAACAACAATTATAACTATTCAGAGATGGACATCTGTTAGCCTATAGCTCACTTTGTTGAAGCAGTTAATTGAATTAACTATTGTCACCTGGAATTAAGTCACTAGTGTAATGTGTTTGAGGAACTTAAGTGAAATAGGTGGTGATGACTTTGCCATTTGAAAGCTTAGTTAAAAAATTTAATTATGAAACATAGTATGGTATAAGGAAAAAAAAACCTTGACCCTTACCTCAAAGTATACACATACATCAACTCAAAATAGATCACATACCTAAATATAAGCTATGAAAATTATTAAACTTTTAGAAGAAGATAGGATAAAATATTTGTAATCATGGGTTAGACAAAAAGTACTCATTAGTTATAAGAATATAAAATTTTGTTAACATTTTAATTTTTAAAAAAATTTAAAAAGGACTTTATAATGATTAAAAATATTCACTCTTCTCACAAGGTCAAGAGATCGAGACCATCCTGGCTCACACAGTGAAACCCCGTCTCTACTAAAAATACAAAAAAAATTAGCTGGGTGTGGTGGTGGGCGCCTGTAGTCCCAACTACTCGGGAGGCTGAGGCAGGAGAATGGCATGAACCTGGGAGGTGGAGCTTGCAGTGAGCAGAGATTGCGCCACTGCACTCCAGCCTGGGCAGCAGAGAGAGACTCCGGTTTGAAAAAAAAAAAAAATCACTCTTCAAAAGAGAAAAAAATCAAGCCACAGATTTGGGAAAAGCTATATATATCTTGGAAAAGCTAAAAAAAACCCTCACAACTCATATTAATAAGATAACAGTAAAAATAGGTGAAATATTTAAACAGAAACTTAGTAAAAGAATGGCCCATAAGCACATGAATAGATCGTTAATATCAGTAGTCATCAGAGAAATGCAAATAAAAATTACAAGATACCTCTGCATGCTCATAAGAATAGCTAAATTTAAAAGGACTAACCATGCCAAGTGTTTCTGAAGATGTGGAGCAACAGAAACCCTATGTGTTAGATGGGAATGCAAAGTTAAGCTGCCACTTTGGATAAAAATATAGCAGTATTTTATGAAGTTAAATATATGCTTACATATGACCCAGTAACTCTTCTTCTAGGTATTTACTAAAAAAAAAAAATGAAAAAAAAATATATATATATTCACAAAAGAATGTGTATGTGAATGTTCATAGCAGCATTCTTAAAAATAGCCCAAATCTAGTAGCAGCACACATGGCTATCAATTGGTGATAAACAATAATGGTGATATGATTTGGATCTGTGTCCCTGCTCAAGTCTCATATCAAATTGTAATCCCTAATGTTGGGGGTGGGGCCTGGTGGGAGGTGATTGGATCATGGGGGCAGATTTCCCCCCTTTGATGCTGTTCTCATGATAAAGTTCTCACGAATTTTGGTTGGGTCTGTGGCGCCTCCCCACTCTCTCTTACTCATGGTCCAGCCATGTGAAGATGCCTGCTCTGACTTTGCCTTTTGCCATGAGTAAAAGCTCCCTGTGGCATCCCCAGCCATGCTTCTTGTACAGCCTGTAGAACTGTGAACTAATTAAACCTCTTTGCTTTATAAATTTTCCAGTCTCAGCTATTTCTTTATGGCAGTGAGAGAATGGACTAATACAAATCATATCCTTAAGCCTATGGAATAGTAAATACTCAGCAATATAAATGAACATAGTTATTCCCCAAACATTATGCTAAATTAAAACAGTAAGACACAAGAGACTATTATATGATCTCATTTATATAAAACATAAGAAAAGACAACTAACTATAAAGACAAAAAGCAGAGCAGTGGTTCTATGGGACCAAAGGTAGGAGAGGAGATCAACTGCAGAAGGACATAAGAAACGTTTACAGCATAAGGGATTTTTCCTGTATCTTGATTGTGGGAGTGGTTACAAGGTTGGATTACTTATTAAAATGTTGTATGTAAATATATCTTTTATCAGGTGTTCCCCACCCCAGGGCCATGGACTGACACCTGTCCATGGTCTGTTAGGAGCCAGGCTGCACAGAAGGAGGTGAACTGCCCATGAGCCAGCATTGCAGCCTGAGCTCCACCTCCTGTCAGATTAGTGGTGGCATCAGAATCTCACAGGATTTGACTTACAGCCTTGTCAGGATGTTTTGCCCAATTAACATTACTATCAATGATTCAGTCTTCCTTTTTTCTGCATGCCTTTTCAATATTCCCACCAATTCCATAATCAAAATCGTATCCTACCACACTTCAGAAACCAACTTCAAAGTCCAACCCAGGTAGCAAAATCTGCACACCAAATAATTGCAAGATATTTCTAACACTAATCAACAAAACATCAAGGGAATGTATGGGGAAATTAACTCTGAGAGCGCTAGGCAAGTCCAAAAGGAAATATAATACAGGAAAGAAATTGTAAAAATTGATACACCTGGAAGCTGACAGTTTTAATTTTTGGTATAATTGGTTGAATGAAACTGTATTCAAAGTGAACTATACTAAGTAAAATTTTGATGAAAAAATACCATCTTAAAACACAGAAAATAGAAGCCAAAAACTTAAGGAAATAAAAATGGTTGAGATAAGATAGCATATACAATTTATTCATCCATCCTCTAATTTTATCTTATGGAAAAGACTTCAACACTCTCCTTCCTGAAGCATTAAAAATGCATCAGCGAGAAGCGTGTCAACATATTTGAAAACTGCTCCAGTGACTATTCTCTATATACCAGAAATAAGGTGAAAGATGCTGCCTTGGAAATGAGCTGGTGAGTCCAGTGAGAATGGTGACTGAAGCCAAATGGCAGCACTTAAGAATGAAGGGAAGATTGGGAATTGCTACTATAACATGTACGAGGAAAAGAAGTGATGTAGAAAAGAGTGACTTAAAGGGATCTTTGATAGTGGCTAAGTGTAGGGTTTCTAGTATCAAAGTGGAGGAGTAGCCTATTAAAGTCTTGTTTTTTTTCTATATATGCCAAATACTTATTTCTAGTGCTACTAATTCTGACTTGAGTCATAATGCTAGAGAATAATGGATGCTCCTCTTGTAGTTACATTATCTGGGTACATTCAGAGTCCTAGAATCCTTGATAAGAAGAGGAAGCTGATTCTCTTCACAAAAGATAACAGCAAAAGGATCACAAATGCAAACTTAGACGGTTCCAGTGGCCTTTCTCAAAGGATCCAGAGAGTTTTTGTTTTTTTTGTTTGTTTGTCTTGAGGAAATAAAACAGAAATGGTGTTTTGAGAAAAAGGTGGCTGCCAAGACGTTTAGGGGTTTCAAGAATCTTAATGGGTCACCACTCAGGATTTATGGAGTTTTAACTGAGAGTGTCTCAGAATAGGTCTGAAAACCCATTCTGTGGTTATTCCTTAATTTCTGAACATAGAGTTGGAATACATATGTTAGCATCTAGCAGAATCCTCACTTTGACTCTTAAACTCATGGGGATGAAAGTATTTAAATTCATAAGGATCAAGTTTACACTCGCTGAACTCTGGCAGTCTGACAAGATATTAAAGAAAAGCAAAGGCACATCACTGGAGAAATTTTAAAACAAAATTGATGTCCAGATAATGGGAATTCCTAAGGGCTAACTAAGGGCTATCTTATTACTAGAAACTTTAGGAATCTCTGTATAACAATTACATAGTGTTAGAAGGAGCCATGAAGGAGATTATCTGACCCTATCCCCTGATCTTTCATATGAAAAAATCAATGGAAATTTTGCTGAATTCAAATCCATGGTTACTGATTTTCAATCCCAGAGACATGCCTTTGGGAAGAAAAAAATATGACATAGATTCTCTCTTGCTCTATTTTACACATAAGTATACTAAACTCAGATCACAGATTTGGTAAGGCCAGGAGCTGAGATTCAAACCTTGGACTCTCTAACTTTCAAACCTTTGCTTATTCTTGGAAGTATTAAAAAAGAAAGTGAAAGTTCACACTTTTAATTGTCATAGTCTTGCAATTTTATGGGTGGAAGAATGAGAATGACATTATAATTTACTACAGGTGTAAGGTTAGTATATCAATCCTCTCATGACTGGGTCAAGAGGAATCTTTTCACGTTAGATGAGTATAAATGTAAATGAGCAGGGTTTTTATTGTTGTTGTTCCTGTCATTGTTTTGCCATTGCGTGCACAGGCATGTTTGGTGGCAGCATTGGTATGGCTTACAGGTCTCAAAGGTGGTAAATGGTAACACTAATAATAGCAATGATATGGCCAACATTTATTGAACATTTCTTATATGCAAGAGGAGAGAATATTATATCATCTTTTTACCCTCTTCACCAGTTCTTGGTTTCATTACTTAGATCTTCTCAGAAGATAAGATCCATAAGTAAATTTGTGACTCTAATGGTATTTTAACAGTACTCAGAATAAAGTGATTGTTTCACTAATCCAGAGTAACTATAAAGGGAGGTCTTTCAGAAGAACAGAGTAGATGGGTCACATTTGCACCACTTTTTACCTAATAAACTTCCATTTGTCTTGGATGAGTGTCTCTATTAAATAACAGCAGAAAATAAAATGACAGCAATATATCTCTTTTCCTTTGCTTGTGCCAGAGAGAAAGGAGCAGTACCAGGCAAAGCCCGAAAGCATCTAGCTCCTATTTGATGTAACAGTTTTTCCCCTGCAATCAGTTGCTGCTTCAAGTTAGCTATGGTCTTCTTTTTCCTCCTTCTTTGTATTGTTAAATGCTGAAAAGGCATCTCTGCCCCAGTTTTCAAGAATGAAAGAAAGCCTTTCTTACTTCTCTTCTTTAAAGTCAGTAAGAGTTCTGCAACAAGAAAAAAGAATATGAGCTATGGCAGAGAGAAAAATGCAGTCTCAGTGGTTTAGTAATGAAGTTGATAGTTTCAGGAGAAAAAGAAAATCCCATGTGGCAGATCCATACATGGCAGGATATTCTCAGAATAAATGTGAATCATTTCTGGAGTTGTTACCCATGTTGTTTTAAAAGGAACTTTATTTTATTTTAATTTTATCATAAAAATATAACTTTATTTTTGTCAGATATTTATGTAACTAGTAGATAATTAAAATAGAGTAGGAAAAAAACCTGATGCTCAAAGAAACACCTGAAGATTGAATATTTTCTTTTTAATAAAACACTGAAGTTAAGGAAAATGCACAAACTCATAAAGAACATAAAACCTGTTATTTAGAGAGTAGGGGTGGGAAACAAATGGGATATTGATTAGCTTGTTCTTTTGATGAATTTATTCTTAAGAGAACTTCTGATTTTCCACTGACCTACTTCCAGATATAGTTTTAAAATTACAATAGTATAAAATAAACATCTTAGCCTAGAACACAAAACAGGAAGTGCAGGATTTTCTTCTCTAGACTATAGCAAGCTTTGCAGTTAAAATAGTAATATGTGCTTATAAAGATTTGCTTTAAATGAAGGTAATGATATTCTTGGTGAATTTTCAAACATAGAGATTAATTGTATTTGATTATGTGTTGTGAAGGTTAATTTTATATATCAGTTTGGCTTGGCCAAAGGTGACTAGATATTTGACCAAATATTATTCTCTGTGTGTCTGTGAGGATGCTTCTGGATGCAATTAATGTTTGAATCAGTAGCCTGAGTACAACAGATTACCTCCCCTCTGCTTCAGTATGGGTGGGCTCATTCAGTCAGTTGAAAAGCTGAATAGAACAAGAAGTCTGAGTAAGACAGACCTTTTCCTACTTATCTTGAGTTGGGACATAAAGTCTTTTCCTGTCTTCAGGCTTGAACTGAAATATCAGTTCTTCTTGGATCTTGAATCTGTTCGCTTTGAAAACGAATCAGCACCATTATCTCTCTAAGTTTGCAGGCCTTCGAACTGAGATTGAAATAACACCATTGTCTCTCCTGGTTCTCCAGCTTGCCTACTGCAGAACTTGGGGTGTCTCAGCCTGCTTAATCATGTGAGCCAGTCCTCATAATAAATCTTTCCTTCCTCTGCCCACTCTCATATACATTCATATACATACATATATATACACACACACACACACACACACACACACACAGACACACACATATATGTATTATATCAGTTCTGTTTTTCCAGAGAACACTGATACATTCACAAATTCACTTAAAAATGAAATGTTTTTAATTATATATAGATATTTATTTACACACTCATATATTTGCAATGTGTTATGCACACTGTAATGAATATTTAAATCAAATTACATATAATAGTATATAGAGGACAGAGCAACAGAGAAAGAAACACATTAAAAGGTATAGGCTAAAAAGTCATCAAAAGTTATGAGGAAAAGTAGAGAATGAGTACACATTTTGGAAGTTCAAAAATCTGAATTCCATTTCTAGTGTAACATTTACTAGAAATCAAATCTCAAGTATATTGTGGGAATTAAGGGTAGGGTGTGCAGGTCATTTCCTTCAATTCTGTAACAAAGTAGGAGCTTTGACAAATTCAAGTTTTTGTTGGGACTCAGCTTTGGGAAACCAGATAGCAGGAAAGTCTTGGGCAGTCACCATCACTCACCATTTCCATAAGTAGTAGGACCCAGGTGGGAACCTGCAAAAGGAATGAAGCAAGCACAAGAGAAACAAGAGGGCAAGGCCACACCACACACTGAAGTCAGAGTAAGTCTTTGATCCCTGCTGAAACAGAGGTAATCAGAAATAGATTTTCATCACTAAATTATGTGACCCAGGATGAAGGCCAGCTCTGAAGTCTGGAGTCAATGTTTGGCTATACTGAAGTTTATTGAAAAATTGCATAGGTAACAAAATTCCTCATGTGGCCAAGTCCAGGTCATGAATTGGCTTAAAAGCATCATATTTTCCATGAAGAAACCATATTTCCTTCAGGTTAGAATTGGCCATTTTCTTCACACACACACACACACACACACCCCACACACTCTCCTTCAGATATATATAGATATAGATATGTGAACATATACATATAGTCTTCTTTAGTAACGTGCTGCTAATTATCTTTTGTACATCAGAATCATACAAATGGCTTGTTACAGTGTAGATTGCCGAGCCCATCTCCAGATTTACGGATTCAGTTTATTCGGAATGAGCCCATGAAATTCGCATTTCTGACAGTTTCCCGCATAATCCCAGAGGCCACACATGGGGAACTATTGCCTTAGCACAATACATAGCAATTTGTAAGGCAGGGATGAAATTCTGAATGAATACATAGAGGATTGATAACTTCTGATAAAACTTGTTTGTTGGAGCTACTGTGCTCAGAAACTGAAGCCAGCTGAGTTCTTTAGTAGAGAGACTTTGAAAATTTATTTGACAGAGGTTGGCTAGAACAGAAAGAGAAAGAGAAACTAGGAATTTAAAAAGTCACTGATAAATGCTATTTGGGTATTAATACTATTATTAATCATATAAACATCTTAAACTTGTGCTGCACTTTTTACCACTGAATCTGTAAATAATTTAATGAGGACCTTCTCTGAGAAGTCATTTGCAATGTACACAATGTAGCGTATGGGCTAATTTCACACCTGTCACAGCTTTTGTATTATTTATCTTGCATGTTAATCCCCGTTACCTTCTAACTTTGAGTCCTCTGCTTATGTGCCCATGCAGAAAAACAATTTTATTTTTAAATCTCGCTGATAATGTAATGGTTGCCATGTTTAAGGAATTAAAGGTATTTTTAGGTCTTCTGACTTATGTATTCAGCTAAAGCTAAATAGAACCATAAGAATTCACATTCTAGGGGTATCACAGTAGAAATAGTAGAAGAAAAATTAAAACAGAAATGGTTAAAATAACTTACTTCTGTAGAACAAGACTAAGATCGCGAGAAGTGGGGATAGAGAATGTGACTATTCATCGGAATACATTGTTCTGTAAACATGTACATGCACTGTTTTCATTATTTAAAAAACAAAAATAAATATGCCCAAACACATAGCACATATATAAATAATTATTCCAATATTCATTTATTTTAGGGGTACCATGTTTACTCTCTTTGTGGAAAAAGTGGTATTCTGTACAATATATTTGTCATTTAATCACAATTATCTTGTTTTCATTTCATTGTGCATATTTTACAGATTTTTATCTCCCAGACTTTTTTGGAGAATTTTTATCTTTATACAAAATCTAAAGAATAGGGCCGTGGCCACGCATTTACTCTTCACCTAGAGTCACCATTTGTAAACTTTAACTTTTAATACCACACTCGTGCATATATAATGCACATGTGTATATGTGTGTGTATGGTGTTTTGTAAGTAAATTGCAGGTATTATATTTCATTTTGTATACTTCAGCATGTGCCTTCTTAGAATAAGAAAAACTTCCTATATAATCACAGTATCACACCTCTAACATTTCAGTTAAATTCTGTTATCACCACTTCTAAATCCACACTCAAATCTTCTCAATTGCCCTAAAAGTGGTTTTTATCGTCTTAAAAAAATTTCTGACCCAGGTAATGTTACAAGTTGTATTTATTTATTGCCCCTTTAATCTCTTCCCAGCTAGAACATTGCCCATGAGTCTTCTCAAGATATTGATTTTTTGAGGCTTCTAAGTCCATTATTTTGTATAATTAATCAAATCATATTCTAGATGTGTAAAATTATTTACTAATGATCAGTTTTACATTAAACATTTTCTGACAAAAATAAAATATAGATGGTATAGTGTTCTTTCATTGTGTTGTGTCAGGGGGCACATAGATTGTTCCAAAATTGTTGATGCAAAATTTGATCATTTAAGTCGGTAAACTACGGATATTTCTATTTTAAAGGTATATTGTTGCTTTATAAATATAATTTTTAAGCAACCTGTGGGACAGTATTTTGAGACAATGTGTTTGTCCTATTCTCCAGTGACTTCTTACCAAATAATTTTGAATACATCATAGTTCTTGCCTAAATATTAGTTTAGTGGTCACAAGATGATGATTTTTCAAATTACAGTTTATTTTACTTTTAGATATTACCTCATTAGTTTTTGAACACCTCCCTGCTTTCTAGCTAAGCAAGATGCTCTGAGTCGATGTATTTTCCTGCACACAACTAGAAGCAAACTACTTTTATAATAGTTAAGTAACTCTTAGAAAAATAATTGTATTTAGAAACAAATATCTGGATTAGATAATTGTATTTCAAATACATCATTGGATAGAATTAGAAAAAAATCTATATATTTACATTTATACGTATAAATATCTGAGTTCACATTGACATTTCCAATTCAGATTTAACATTGCAAAATTTTTCCTTTATTTTTAAAATTATTTGTATTAATTTTATCTTACAATAGAAATCTTGGTTCTTACTAACATTAATATATTTACTTATTTAATATTATGCTCATAGAATAAATTCAAAATAATAACTCCAATACTACTTCTAAAAATAAACCTACTATTGAAGTTTAGTATTTATTTGCAGTTATGTTTGTTCTTACAGTACAGCCCACTAGAGATATAAAATCATTTTTCTGCTTTCAGAATTTAGTTGACTGGAGTTATTGTTATTATTATTACTTATTATTATTTTTTACCTCAGACATGCAAAGAACAAGAAAGAGCATTATTCTTACCATTACAACAAGAAAGAAATTTGGACAAAAGAAAATCAGTTCACTTTCTGGGATCCATCAGAAACAGAGGCTGGAGGCAAACAGCTAACCTACAATCTGTGGAGAGACAGGCACCTGCTGGAAATTACGAGACCTGAGGGCTTGCTTGCTGGAGCAGATGCTGCCAGACAACATATAAGCTGGTGAGAAGATCAAACCAGCAATTCAATGAATTGCTAAAGGCCAATTGTGGGCTTGCATGGTGACTTTAGATATAGAGGAATTTGACCTATTTGACCTACTTGTAGGCAACATCTGCTTCCCAGGTTCAAGAGATTCTGCTGCCTCAGTCTCCCAAGTAGCTAGGACTACAGGTGCACAACACCATGCCCAGCTAATTTTTCTATTTTTAGTACAGATGGGGTTTCACCATGTTGGCCAGGATGGTCTTGAACAGAGCTTTATA
>NW_026652299.1:28647001-28652254 GCF_009828535.3 Hylobates moloch
TGATTCCCCTTTGGCTAGGGTTGGTTTAAATGCTCCATTTGTAGACATGCATTAGTTCAGTTTGGTCTGGTTTTCGTTTCTGCTCTAACAGAATAGCACTGCCTCACAATTGCTATGTTCACAACAGGAGTGCCTCACAATTGCCATGTTCTCCCTCCCCTGCCACCCAGAGACAGGCTCTCTGCACCACGCCTCTTCTTCCAGGGTGTGAGGGAGGGGTGGCATCCACCATTCAAGACTATTTATTCTATCTTTTCAATTCCTCTTTCAGTGATATATAGTTAAAACCAGGTACTATGAGGGCTCACCTGATCTTTGGTTCTTATGAAGATGTCTTTTCTATGTAGATAGTTGATAAATTGGTGTCCTTGCAGGGAGGATGATCAGTGGAGCCTCCTATTCCACCATCCTGCTCCTCCCTCTCCCTAAGAAAACTTAACAAAAAAATAGATAATCTGAGTTGTCCTATAATTATTAATGAAATTGAATTTTTAGCTAAAAATTTTCCCAAACCCAGATGTCTTCACTTATTCATTCTACAAATCTTGTAAGAAAAAATATATAATACGTCTTTACACAATATTTAAAAAGAACTCTAAGAGGATTTAAATAAATACAGAAATATACCATATTTGTGGATAGAAAAATACAAGATTACTATTATGTCAGTTATCTCCAATTTGATCCAGAGGATTAATGAAATCCTGTTCAAAATTGCTGCAATATTTTCAAGGGTGTGAATAACTAATTCTAAAGTATATATCTGGGAAGGTAAAGAAACTAAAATAGCAAAAATAATTCTACCAAAAAAATAATTTTCAGGACACTCACTGTCCTTCTGCAGGTCTTCATATACAGTTACTATAGTTAAATCTATGGCACTGGGGAATGGATAGATCTATAAATCAAAAGGAACTAAAATAAAGACCCCAGAAATACACCCAAGCACATAGAGTGAACACATTTATGACAAAGATGCAAAGACAATTTAACAAAGTAGAGATGGAATAACTTTACTAAAATTCAGACAGTTATGTGCAATAAATAAGAAAATATAAAACAAAAAACAAACATCCTTAACTTATACCTCACAGTTTATACTGAACTCAAAATTGATCGTAAACATAAGTATAAAATGTACAACTATAAAAATTGTATAAGAAGTTATAAGAAATGGTCTGTATGATATTGAATTTGACAAGTTATTACTTCAAAAGCATTATCCATAAGAAAAAAATGTTTTCTAGTTTAAGAGCTTTTGCTGTACAAAATAATTTTATCAAATCTAAAACCTTAAATTTTAGTGCTCATGCCCTTTAAAAGAAAGTGTTACATTTAAAAAGAGGCTATATACTGGGAAAAATATTTGCAAATTATGTATCTTATAAAACACATATCTAGACTATTAAGAAAAACAAAACTCAAACAAACCCCAACAATAACAAAACAACAAGCCAAATAATAAATGAATAGACTATCTGAAGAGACATTTCATCAAGAATGATATTTATGTAGAAAATAAATATTGGAAATTATGCTCAGCATCATTAGTCATTAAGAAAATACAAAATCAAATCACACTAAGATACTATATAAACCTTATTAAAACGGCAAAAACAAAGTAAAACAACAACAACAACCAACAACAAAATACCGAGAGTATAAAATATCGTGAGATTATAGAGCAACACAAATTCTCGCTTATGTTTTGTTTCAGTTAAAAATGTCACTGTCAATTTAGAAAATAATTTGACAACTTTTTAAAGGAAACCTTATACACACACACAGACACACAACACACACACACACACAAACATATGTTTATCATAAGACTGAGGACTTGCACTTCCAGATTTTCATCCAAGTGAACTAGAAACTATATGCACACCAAAAATTATATGAGAGTATTTATAGCAGCCTTAGTTATAATGACCAAAAACTGGAAATAACCTAAATGTCCTTCAACAGCTGAAGGACATTTGTATAAATTGTGGTACATCCATACAAGGAAACATCACTAGGCAATAGAAAAGATCTCATTATTGATTTATGTGTCAACATGAACGGATCATAACGGCATTTAGATAAGTGAAAGAACAAAGCCACAAAAGCTATTTACTGTGTGATTCCATTAGCTGGCATTCTGTAAAGGTAAAACCATAAGCAACAGAAAATAATAAAAAGGAGCCGAACTTACAACTTTGGAAAGAGTATTTTAACTACATTCTGTAAGGTTAAAGATAAAAATAAATCCTCTAATTCATCAATACCTTTGTTTCTCACAGGAATATGGGCTAGTAATTTTAAAAATGGTTTGTATACATACTAGAATTGAGCAAATAAGCAAATAAATTACAGATCATGGGAGTCAGGTTTCTCACTACATAGAAAGAAGTTGTAAAAAGGCATGGAAGTAGAAGCTGGAATAAACACTTTGGTACTATTTTAAAGCCAGACATCATTCTGCACTATAGTTTATTTTATAATGCATAATGGTAGATAATAAAATAAATATTGAGAAGTATCTACATCTGGAGGAAGGGACATCTATTGCTCACACCCAATTTATAAATATAGAAGGAATTAGGAATATAGAAAATCACCATGAGGATGTAACTGTAGTAAGTATAGTACGCGCAATGCATTGATGAAAGCTAAAAGTGTGGGAGACTTTATAAAGAAAAAAGCCATTGCATAGACTCAAAGTAACACCCCAAATTATTTATTAATTAATGTGGTGGTTTTAATACATGTGCACATATTGTTGGTTAATCTTCCCTCTAGAGGGTGGAAATTAATTCCTCTCCCCTTGAGTGTGGGTTGCACTTGGTTTCTCATTTCTCATCAATAGATTATGCAAAGAGAAGAATAACTCTCAGTATAGCAACTTGGAAGACACCACTTTAACTAATCAATGTGAGCATCACCAATAATAACATACTGGTACCATATACCCCCTGTTTGATTCAATGAGAGGGCACTTCACATTATGGAGTTCTCCTCTAAAATTTTCAATCCCAGTTGAATTTTGACAATACCTCAGAGAAACCCACACTTACTTTTAAAAATAACTGGACTGTATCTTTCAAAACCAAAAAGGTTGTCACTATAAACTTTTTAGGATGGGCAAAATCCAGAATGCCAACAAATGCTGATGAAAATATGCAGCAACAGGAACTCTCACTCGTTGCTCCCAAGAATGCAAAATGGTACAACCATTTTGGAAGACAATTTGGCAGTTTCTTACAAACATGTGTTTATTATGTGATTCAGCAATTGTGGTGTTGTTATTTACCCATAGGATTTGAAAACTTATGTCCACAAAAAAACCTGGACACAGATGTTTAGAGCAGCTTTATGGATAATTGCCAAAACTTGGAAGCCACCAATATGTCTTTTACTAGTTGAACGGATAAATAAACTGTGGTGTATCCAGACAATGGCATATCATACAGTACTTTGTTGGTAACTATGAAAAAATATCTGTCTAATGCTTTAATTTCTTACTTTTTGATTCAGTTCAAGGATAAAGGCCTGAAAACCTGCGTGACTCACTGGTCTAAGTCCCAGAATCCTAAGACCTACGAACCTGGAGTTCTGATATCAGAGATAAGGAAAACATGAAATGTCCCAGCCTTAAATAGAAAATTCGCCCTTTCTCCGCCTTTTTAATTGCTATTTTGTTTTGTTTAGTAGTATTTATTTTGGCATTTAGAAAAATCTAACTTTGTAGACTCATATATAATCACACACTAAAACCTTTTATGATATTCAAGTTTCCCTTGTCTATCTCTTTATTGTAAAGACTATCTTTTGTTAAATTCCTCAGGCTGGGTTAATAAATATAATATTCTATAAATTCCTTCTTCTTTGAAATTGTTTTTCTATTAGTTTTATGATTTAAATCAGTTCATCTTAATGTGACATGTATTTTAATTAACTTCATTTCTCATTATTTTTTTATTTTCTTCTTGTCCCTCCAAAGGTATATCACAATGTGGTATAATTTAAAGCAATCACTTTCTTTTGAAAACCATTGAAAACAGTTGCCTGTATTTCATTTTTGTTGTACTATATTATGTTCTCTCCATACTCTCAACAGATTGGATAATGCCAACCTGCACTGGAGCTCCCACTTGCCTGAATCAGCAGCCTGAGAGGCCCCACCCTTCCTGGCCATAGATTGTGGTACAGCATAGCCTTCTCTGCTCCATACCCAAATAGATATTCAGACACTTGGAGTAGCTACTCACTTGCATTAGGAGTTTAGGCCCCTCCCAAGCTCAATGAAGAGAGTGTGAGGCCAAGGAGGTGTGACAGCTCTACAAACAGGCACACCTCTAGGTGCTTGGTGGCTGCTCAGTGTATTTTTTCTTGGTGCTGATGCTTGTGCCTGCCATCAGGAGACCTGTAGGTGGGGCTTCCTAGTCTGGCCATGCCTATTGTATTAGTCTGTTTTCACGCTGCTGATAAGGACTACTTGAGACTGGGTAATTTAGAAAAGAAAGAGATTTAATTGACTCACAGTTCCACATGGGCTGGGGAGGCCTCACAATCATGGTGGAATCTTGCAGGATCTGACCAGCAGCCTGCAATGCAACGCGGCTCTTTCTTTGTTCCCAGGTGGATAGGCAGGTCAAGAAATAAAAGACATGCACAAGATAGTGAAAGCTGGGTCCAGGGGGGTCACCGCTGCTGCCAATGCACTGGATATACCAGCATTTATTATTAAGTTTAGTGAGGGCAGGGGTAGGTTAGTGAGGGATTTAGGGTCATTTGATTATGAGGTGAGATGGTCACATGGGGATGAAGTAATTCTTTAACATAACATTGGTATGCTCAAGTACAGTATACAGAGATAAGAATTTACAATATAGTGTGTACATCAGTAATTTCTAACAGAACCTTAAAACAGAAACACAGTCTTTCCATAACCTATGATAATCAAGATATCAATCAGCAGTAACAGTTGCAGCAAAAGCTGTTTACAAACAATCAATAGAAACAAGATGTGAAGCTAGACAACTAGTTAGACCAGAAATTCTCAGAAGGGATTGTTAACCCTAAAGATGCCTAGAAGAGCTGTGGCAAGATAAGGGCGTTTATAGCCCTATCTTATCCATATGAACAGGCACCCCTCGTGGGTCCATTTATAAGCTCTCCACAAGGTCACATTCCATTCCCAAAGCTATGAACATCTACTTTTCTGGGATAGGAATCTTGGTGATGTGAAACCTCCTTGACTGCACATCC
>NW_026652299.1:28652354-28662425 GCF_009828535.3 Hylobates moloch
TTTGAGGCAGAGTCTCGCTGTCGCCCAGGCTGGAGTGCAGTGGCGCGATCTCGGCTCACTGCAGGCTCCGACCCCCGGGGTTCACGCCATTCTCCTGCCTCAGCCTCCCGAGTAGCTGGGACTACAGGCGCCCGCCATCTCGCGCGGCTAATTTTTTGTATTTTTAGTAGAGACGGGGTTTCACTGTGTTAGCCAGGATGGTCTCGATCTCCTGACCTCGTGATCCGCCCGCCTCGGCCTCCCAAAGTGCTGGGATTACAGGCGTGAGCCACCGCGCCCGGCTAATTTTGTATTTTTAGTAGAGACGGGGTTTCTCCATGTTGGTCAGGCTGGTCTTGAACTCCCAACCTCAGGTGATCCGCCTGCCTCAGCCTCCCAAAGTGCTGGGATTATAGGCATGAGCCACTGCGCCCAGCTGGTATGTTTATAAGAATCTCCCAGAAGCCAGGCCTGGTGGCATGTGCCCATAGCCCTAGCTATTCAAGAGGCTGAATTAAAACCCAATTGTGTTTGAATAAAAGCACTGTCAGGCCAGGTGCGGTAGCTCACACCTGTAATCCCAACACTTTGGAAGGCCGAGGCAGGCAGATCACTTGAGGTCAGGAGTTTGATACTACCCTGGCCAACATGGAGAAACCCCGTCTCTACTAAAAATACAAAAATCAGCCGTGCATGGTGGCACATGCCTGTGGTCCCAGCTACTCGGGAGGCTGAGGCAGGAGAATCGCTTGAACCTGGGAGGTGGAGGTTGCAGTGAGCCAAGATTGCGCCACTGCACTCCAGCCTGGGCAACAGAGCGAGACTCAGTCTTAAAAAAAAAGAAAGAAACAACAAAAAAAGCACTCTCACTGCAGAAAGGAAAATAGGTTGAAAGGGACCAAAGGCCAGTTAAGCATCTTTTACAGTAATTTAGGTGGGAGGCTTTGAGAGGGAGTTAGAAAACCTCTGGTCAACATTTATATCAGTAGACACAGGGGCTGCAGGAAGAGGGATAGGAAAGAAGAATTGACCTTTGCATGTGCTGAGTGCATAGACGAACCGTGAACTTGACCAGTGTTGGGCTGTGAGTGAGTCACGGAGCCTGGCAAAGATCTGCTACTGACTGTGCTTGGGGACTGGGGATCCCAACAATGGGAACTGGTAGGAACAAAGACAAGAGACAGTTCTGTAACCACCCAGGAGGTTCACCTTGCCCACTGCCTAGACAGAGCCTATTCATCAAGATAGGGGAATTGCAATAGAGAAAGAGTAATTTACGCAGAGCTGGCTGTGTGGGAGACTGGAGATTTATTATTACTCAAATCAGTCTCTCCAAGCATTCGGGGAGCAGAGATTTTTTTTTTTTTTTTTTTTTTGAGACGGTGTCTTGCTATTGCCCAGGCTGGAGTGCAGAGGCCCAATCTCAGCTCACTGCAAGCTCTGCCTCCTGGGTTCACGCCATTCTCCTGCCTCAGCCTCCCAGGTACCTGGGACTACAGGCGCCTGCCACCACGCCAGCCTTTTCTATTTTTTAGTAGAGACGAGGTTTCACCATGTTAGCCAGGATGGTCTCGATCTCCTGACCTTGTGATCCGCTCACCCCAGCCTCCCAAAGTGCTGGGATTATAGGCTTGAGCCACCGCGCCCGGCATTTTTTCTATTTTTTAGTAGAGACAGGGTTTCACCGTGTTAGCCAGGATGGTCTCGATCTCCTGACCTCGTGACCCGCCCGCCTCGGCTTCCCAAAGTGCTGGGATTACAGGCGTGAGCCACCGTGCCCGGCATCTGGGATGCAGAGCTTTTAAAGATAATTTGGTGGGTGAGGGGAAGCCGGTGAGCCAAAAGTGCTGATTGGTCAGGTCAGAGATGAAATCATAGGGAGTCGAAGCTGCCTTCTTGTGCTGAGTCAGTTCATGGGTGGGGGCCACAAGATCAGATGAGCCAGTTTATTGATCTGGGTGGTGCCAGCTGATCCATCAAATGCAAGGTTTGAAGAATATCTCAGGCACTGATCTTAGGAGCAGTGTAGGGAGGGTCAGAATCTTGTAGCCTCCAGCTGCATGACTCCTAAACCACAATTTCTAATCTTGTAGCTAGTGTTAGTACTACAAAGGCAATCTAGTCCTCAGGCAAGAAGGAGGTCAGCTTGGGAAAGGGCTGGTACCATCTTTGTTTAAACTATAAACTAAGTTTCTCCCAAAGTTAGTTTAGCCTATGCCCAGGAAAGAACAAGGATAGCTTGGAGGTTAGAAGCAAGATGGAGTTGGTGAAGTTAGATCTCTTTCACTGTCTCAGTCATAATTTTGCAAAGGCAGTTTCAGTTCTTATCTCCTTGGCTGAGACCAGAAAATAAATTATCACAGGAATGGAGTTGTAAGTAGTGGCTGGTTGTCTTTTGAAATAACACCATGTCACAACAGCATTCAATTATTATTAATTTACAGAGCAGCTAATCTTGATGGGCACTATCAGATATGGGTATGGATATGGGTGAGACATTTACCCTTCCTTCAAGTTGCTCATAGTTTAGTAAGTGAGCAAACTGACCGTGCTGACTGTGGTTTCTTTTTTTTTTTTTTTTTTTTTTGAGACAGAGTCTTGCTCTTGTCTCTTGTCGCCCAGGCTGGAGGGCAATGGCACAATCTTGGCTCTCTGCAACCTCTGTCTCCCAGATTCAAGTGATTCTCCTGCCTCAGCCTCTTGAGTAGCTGGGATTACAGGAACCCGCCACCTCACCCGGCTAATTTTTGTTTTGTTTTTTTTTTTTTTTTTTTTTTGAGACAGAGTCTCGCTCTGTCACCCAGGCTGGAGTGCAGTGGCGCAATCTCGGCTCACTGCAAGCTCCGCCTCCCGGGTTTATGTCATTCTCCTGCCTCAGCCTGTCCGAGTAGCTGGGACTACAGGCGCCCGCCACCACGCCCGGCTAATTTTTTTGTATTTTTAGTAGAGACGGGGTTTCACGGTGGTCTCGATCTCCTGACCTCGTGATCCGCCCGCCTCAGCCTCCCAAAGTGCTGGGATTACAAGCGTGAGCCACCGCGCCCAGCTTAATTTTTGTATTTTTTTTAGTAGAGACGGGGTTTCGCCATGTTGGCCAGGCTAGTCTTGAACTCCTGACCTCATGATCCGCCAGCCTTGGCCTCCCAAAGTGCTGGGATTACAGGCGTGAGCCACCGTGCCCAGCCCTGACTGTGGTGTGGTTTCTAATACTGTCTCTACAGGAAGCTGTCTCTCTAACAGTCTCTCAGATCTTAACCTATTTATTTGTATCCTCTTACTGAGTGGGCCCAATACCTGTGAAAGGGCAGCTGTGTAACAGCATCACCACAACTCTGTTGTACAAGTTGAAGTTCATTGCATTAACTTTGAAGGATTAATTAATATAGTGTCTGTCTTCCAGGATTCCTATAGGACATGCTGCTAAGGGCTCAGGCCAGGAGTGGGCTCCATCCTCAGCTTTTTTTCAGAAGCTACAGAAGCAATTGTTTTCACCCCCATACTCAGAACGAGTGAAATGGGGGTTGCCGGAAGAAAGTACTTCACGACGACAGAGTGGTTATCAAAATATGCCAATCAGCCACACAGCTCCCAGCTCACCAGATTTGTCAAAGGGCCTATCAGCTCTAAGGGTTCCTGTGGAGAAAAATGCTCATTTACTGGGAGGCAGAAAGGAGAGCTTTGGCTGAAACCACTTTGCCTTCACCAGCAACTTTTTAATCCCTTTGTCTGGTGCATGAAATCAGTTCCCAGAACACGGAGGTTATTAATAACTGTGGGACCTTTTCCCAGTCTCCAGATCAATTGGCAGAAGCCTCTGGTTATTTCCTTCTGGATGCTTCTATTATTTGGAGCTGGGAGGTGGCCTCCTCCTCAAAACCCGTACAGATTTTCACCTGGCTTGGGAATTACACAGTCACCCACCAGCCCCCAGCCTTGCCTCCTCTCCACTCTTCCCTGGCTGGGCTGGCTCGGTGCAAGGCTGGTGTCTTTGCTTCCGCCGAGAGACTACGTGCTGTCCAGGGTAGTCCAGCATGTACCTCTCCTCCCACTGGTTCCTCACTGCCAGGTGCGGTCCAGGGCGTTGATCCGGATCCATGGAGCCAGCCTGGTTTAGAATCAGTCACTTTGAGCTGGCTCCTTTCCTCAAGCTTGGCAGAGGTCCTAGCATCAGCTGCTGGGCAGGTGCTGAGCAAGGCTGAGGTCTTAACTTGGGGACACTGGGGGGGACATTTCTCCAGGAGGAGCTGCTGTGATCGGCAGGACTCAGTAGAGAGAGTGTCTTACACGTAGGGCTTCCCCCTTCTCTCCCTCTTGCTTCCTTCCCGCGGGGGCCAAGCCATGCCTGTGGCTTTACCAGGATCTCAGTGCAGGAAATGTTGCAGCTTCTCTGACTCTCATCTGCTCTCTCAGCTCCAGGTTGCCCCTTGCTTGCTGGCCGCATCACAAGGAATGGCCCTCAGCACCCGAACCCAGACGGGCACAGTGGGCTGGACAAATCTGGGTCATACTGGCTAAACACCGTTAGCTCCCCTGTGAAATGAAAGCAAGAGCCTTCGCCTTGCGAGGCCGAGGGAGGTGGGGGCAAAGCACCTCCCATGCAGGCACAGTGGGCCTCTACTGAGGGTTTGATCATTAGGAGCGTTGTCACCTCCGAAAGCTGACCTCATCTCTCCCCACAAACCTGCTCACCCGGTCTGCTTCCTGTCTGGGTGGATGGCATCATCACTCATAGTCACTCAGACTGAACAAAGCAGCTCTCTTCTGGCTCATCTTGCACTGGCCTATTTGTATGTGTGTGTGTGGTAAATATACCTAAAATGTATATTTTTTTGAGACAAGGTCTCACTCTGTTGCCAGGGCTGGAGTACAGTGGAACCATCTCAGCTCACTGCAGCCTCCACCTCCAGGACTCAAACCATCCTCCCACCTCAGCCTCTGAAGTAGCTGGGACTACAGGTGCATACCACCACGCCCAGCTGATTTTTGTATTTCTTTGTAGAGACAAGGTTTCACCATGTTACCCAGGTTGGTGGGGTTTGTTTGTTTGTTTGTTCGTTTGTTTTGAGACAGTCTCGCTCTTTCTCCCAGGCTAGAGTGAAGTGGCACGATCTTGGCTCACTGCAACCTCTGCCTCCTGGGTTCAAGCAATTCTCCTGCCTCAGCCTCCAGAGTAGCTGGAATTATAGGCGCCCACCAGCACGTCCGGACGATTTTTGTATTTTTATTAGAGACGGGGTTTCACCATGTTGGCCAGCGTGGTCTCAAACTCCTACCTGCCTCGGCCTCCCAAAGTGCTGGGATTACAGGCATGAGTCACTGTGCCTGGACCCAGGCTGGTTTTGAACTCCTAAGCTCAAGCTACCCGCCTGCCTCAGCCTCCCCAAGTGCAGGGATTATAGGCACGAGCCACCGCACCCAGCCTAAAATGTAGCATCTTAACCATTTTTAAGTGTGCAGTTGAGTGGCATTAAGTACATTCGCATTGTTGTGCAGCCATCACCACCACCCATCCACAGAACTTTTTCACACTCTCCAGCTGAAACTCTGCGCCCATTAAATGCTCACTTCCCGTTCCCCTCTCCTCTCAGGCCCTGGCAACCACCATTTTACTTTCTATCACTACAAATTTGACTACTCTAGGGACCTCATGTAAGTGGAATCATACAGGATGTGTCCTTTTGTGTCTGGCTTATCTCATTTATCACAATGTTCGTAACGTTCATCCGTGTAGTAGCACGTGTCAGAATCTCCTTGCTTTTTCAGGCTGAATAATATTCCATTGTATGTATATACCACATTTTGTTTATCCACTCATTGGTCTATTTTTTTTTTTTTCCAGATGGAGCCTTGCTGTGTCTCCCAGGCTGGAGTGCAGTGGCACAATCTTGGCTCACTGCAACCGCCGCCTCCTGGGTTCAAGAATTCTCCTGCCTTAGCCTCCTGAGTAGCTGAGATTACAGGTGTGTGCTACCATGGCCGGCTAATTTTTGTATTTTTAGTAGAGACAGGGTTTCATCATGTTGGCTAGGCTGGTCTCGAACTCCTGACCTCAGGTGATCCATCCACCTCGGCCTCCCAAAGTGCTGGGATTATGATCTATTTTTTAAAAGGACTTTTGGATAGGAAATTAGCACACAGAGCTTTAAAACCCACCCACTACAGAAAAGGATAGGGTGCCTCTTGTCTCCTGGTGGCCCAACGGCAGGGCATCCTTTGGGCCTCTCTCGCCTGCCCTCTCCCTGTCCACAGTCCTCTGTCTTTCCCTCAGCAGTGTCCTTCCTGTTGGTCTTCCTCTCTGTTCCCACTGCCCACCTCTGGTTTCTGCTCCAATACCTTTTCATCCTCAGGCATTCCCGCCCAGACTCTGCCTCCTGGAAGCTGGCCTACAAGTGCTGCCAGGGAAGCTGTCTAAGGTTCAGCCCCTGCCCTACCAGCCCTTAGCCTCTGAGGCTGCCCTCCAGCTTGTCCCAGCTGACCATGACTGATGTGTGTCCCCCTGCACCGGATGGACTTCCTTGCCAAACTGCTTGGAGAGCCCTTCTTTCTCCCAAGAGTCAGCATAAGTCCTCCTTCCTTAGAAAGGGCCCTGAACTCTTCCTGCCAGCCCTACCTGAATTTCTCTCTGTCCTTTGTGCTCCTACAACAGTGACCCTATTCTGACTCGTGCTCTGTAGCCACTTGGCTACTTTCCAATCTCTTCTAAGATAAGCAAACTCCTGGAAGGAAAAAACAAGGCCCATTTACCTTTGAGTGTCCCCAGGGCTAGCCAGTGCCCCGCATAGAGGAAGCCACAGTCAGCAAGTGTGGAATCTGGAAAGCTCTCGGAGGAATCTTTGCCAGGCCCAGGTGCAGAGACTGGACTGGGGGTTGTTATTTAGCTTATCGGAGCCTCCATTTCCTCAGACTGGGAAAATGGTTTTTCCTCACAGGCTGGCAGAGAGAATGCAACCAGTGTAAATTAAAGATAGGATTTGATAAATGTGGGTCCCCCTAGGTGGGAGCAGGACTGGCTGTTAGGTGTCAAGGGTCTGTGAAACAATCCCCTCCCCGGGGCAAGTGGCCGGTGCAGTGCTGGTCCAGATCATTGAAGTCAGGGAAGCCTGGCTTGGGAGAGGGAGGTCCATCCTCCAGCAGGAAAGGAGAGGGGTGTGAGTGCTTCCGTGGTGTCCCGTCCACAGATGCTCAAGGCCCCTGTGCAATTGAGCTTAGGAACAGGGTCACCTGCAGAGGTCTGCACTGAAGGAGCAGCAAGCCAAGTTTCATCCTTGCTTCCCAGCCCCAGCTGTTCCTCCTCCCTCTGTCCCAGCCATTTCCTTGGGCTCTTCCTATGGGCCGAGGGCAGGGGGCAGCAGCAGCCACACCAAGGGAGGCTTGACACTGAACACGAGTGCGTGTGCATTTAGCCCTTGAGTGCCAGTGCCATAATGTGGCCTCGGCCCTGGGGGCACAGATTCAATGTCTCAATGTGGAAAGGTTCTTCCGATGTGCCCTCTTAACAGGACAACCAGAGAGGCCTCAGTTCCAACTGGAAGGCCATTCCTTTACCCTTTCACCCATCCATTAACAAATGTTTATTAAGCATTTAGATGGGTCAGGCCCTGTTCTATGGGGCACAGTCTGCTTCTAAACAGACTAACAAGCAGTCCTGCTGTTAGCCCCATCCTGCCCTCCCCTGTGCCTGTTCCTTCCCATTGGACTCCTCGACCTCCAGGCCCTGCAGCAGCCGTAAGGAACAGCTTTCTCTTCCCTGCCACTCCCCCGCCACAGACAGAGTCTTGCTCTATTGCCCAGGCTGGAGTGCAGTGGCACGATCTCGGCTCACTACATCCTCCACCTCCCGGCTTCAAGCAATTCTCCTGCCTCAGCCTCCCAAGTAGCTGGGATTACAAGTGCACGCCACAACACCCAGCTAATTTTTTGTTATTTTTAGTAGAGATGGGGTTTCACCATGTTGGCTGGGCTGGTCTTGAACTCCTGACCTTGTGATCCACCCGCCTCGGCCTCCCAAGGTGCTGGGATTACAGGCGTGAGCCACAGCTCCTGGCCAGCGGCAGCTTTCTCTGTGTAGTGCTAGTTCTCTGTCCCTTGCTTTTTGGCTTCCTCTACTTTGTGGACATCTCCAAGCTATTGTCATCTTCTTTCTCCTGTTTATTTGTCTTTTGGATTTACGCCTGCTTTAATACTTTTGTTAACATTAGTGATGTTTCAAGTAGGAAGAAGAAATAAATTCTGATGTTCCATCTGCCATATTTAACTAGGATTTCCTTCCAATTGAGTTTTCACTTAAAGTATTTTTACAATGATTTATGGAGTTTGGATGTTTTCAATTTGAAAATGGTAGTTGTTTATTTTAGAAATTTACAAATAATATACAAGTATAAAGAAGAATATAAAGATGACTCATCATCTCAGAAATTCAGAAATAACCCCTTTTAACATTTTGAGGGAGATATATATATACCCCCATATAGATACACATTAGTTGAAGGGAATTAAATAACCTCTTTCTGTTTGCTTAAGTTTGATGCTGACATTTGGATGCTGCCAGCTTTGTAGAAGCCTTTTGCTGTGGGAGGCACTTGCCAAGCCTTGCTGCGACACAGGAGTATCCCTTGTCATGCTGACATTGGTGCCTCTCACCTTCCCCCAGGCCTGCCTCTCTCCCCTAGTGAGCCTCGGCCTAGACTGCCCACTTCCACTGGAGATGTTCATCATCACGTCATCTACGGATCAAAACCACAGTTCTTACCTGCAGTGCCTGAAGGAGGTTAAGAAACAGAATCGGGTGTGCCCTCCCCAACTCTGTCATCCCTAGGAATATTCTCCCAGGTTGTGACAGAGCCCGGAAAAAAGCCATTTGCGACGACCTCACTGTACCCCAGACATCTACCAGAATCCCTGGCCTTTTTCTGGCCCTTGGTGATCCCTGATGGGGAATTGTCAGTGGGGGAAAGGTGATTTGTTTCATTTAATCCGCCAAATGCAAATGACCAACATTTTGGGTCTTAGCCAATTTTGAGGTTTTGGATTCAGAATATGTTCTGTTGGGGCTCAGGACACACCATCCCAAAATATGACACCACCTCAAAAAACCTTCCACCCCAATAAATTGCAGATATTTTCAAAAAATAATTACGAGAGACAGAGACTTATATTGCTGGTGGGCATGTATACTAGCAAATGCTTTTGGGAAGTAATTTTTTAAATCTTTTTAACTTTTTTTTTTTTTTTTTAAATAATAGAGGCAGGTTCTTGCTATGTCGCCCAAGCAGGTCTCAAACTGCTGGACTCCCGAAGTGCTGGGATTATAGTCATGAGTCACCGTGCCCTGCTGGAAAGTCATTTTTAAAGTGTCAGGAACCTTAAAAATGTTTGTACTTTTTGATCTTTGTTCTGGGACTCTAGCCTAAGGAAATATTTCTAAATACAATAAAAGCTTTCTGTACCAAAATACCAATTGCAACATTATTAATAATGTAAAAGCCTGGGCGTGGTGGCTCACGCTTGTAATCCCAGCACTTTGGGAGGCCGAGGTGGGCGGATCACGAGGTCAGGAGATCGAGACCACGGTGAAACCCCATCTCTACTAAAAATACAAAAAAAAAAAATTAGCCGGGCGTGGTGGCGGGCGCCTGTAGTCCCAGCTACTCGGAGAGGCTGAGGCAGGAGAATGGCGTGAACCCGGGAGGCAGAGCTTGCAGTGAGCCGAGAATGCGCCACTGCACTCCAGCCTGGGCGACAGAGCGAGACTCCGTCTCAAAAAAAAAAAAAAAAAAAGTAAAAAATGATACTAAACCACTCAACTATAGGAGAATCATACTGTGAATTGTAATCATGAAAAACTCATTATAATAAAGCCAAATGATTATTGTTGAAATAAATGAAAACAACTAAACTCAGTATTTAATATAGAGTTCGATGATGGCTGTGTTAAAACAAGAGTAATGTATGGCTGGGCGCGGTGGCTCATGCCTGTAATCCCAGCACTTTGGGAGGCCGAGGTGGGGGGAATCACCTGAGGTTGGAAGTTCGAGACCAGCCTGACCAGCATGGAGAAACCCTGTCTCTATTAAAAATACAAAAAATTAGCCA